>NC_031997.1:7644977-7747608 GCF_001879085.1 Nicotiana attenuata | reverse complement strand
CCACATTTGTCTCGAATAAGATGTATTATAGACCTCAACCACACACATTCTCGACTTGCTTCATGAATAGCAATTATCTCAGCATGATTAGATGAAATAGCCACAATTGATTGCTTAGTCGATCACCAAGATATGGCAGTGCCTCCACAGGTAAATACATAACCTGTTTGAGACCGAGCCTTGTGTGGGTCAGATAAATACCCAGCATCAGCATAACCAACAAGATCGGGACTGCAATTGTTGCCATAAAATAAGCCCATATCGGTAGTCCCTTTTAGATACCGCNTCTCAGGGTAGTCGAATATCCAACATGGTTAGCTAATATTATGCCAGTACCAAAAAAGGACGGGAAGGTTAGAGTCTGTGTCGACTACCGGGATCTCAACCGGGCCAGTCCGAAAGACGACTTCCCTTTACCAAACATACACATCCTGATCGACAATTGCGCCAAGCATGAATTGTAATCATTTGTGGATTGTTTCGCGGGTTACCACCAGATTTGGATGGATGAAGAAGATGTTGAGAAAACGGCTTTCATTACACCGTGGGGAATGTACTGCTACAAGATGATGCCGTTTGGGTTAAAGAATGCAGGGGCTACCTACATGAGGGCTATGACTAGGTTGATTTTCAAGATGGAAGGAGAAAGGGGGGGCCTAATGGAGAAAACTGGAGAGAGTCAAATGAATAAATAAGGGGTGTACCCAAAAAAGGTTGAAAGAAGCTCTCAGCATGGATGTGTGCATTGGGTCGCGCGTGCAGGGGAGATCCTGACTTCGATCCAGACTTCGACTAGATGAATCAGGGAAGTTTCCTTTACCTCTTACTTTTTATTTGTGTGTCATGGGGATATGCCACAATATAAAGTGTGGGGTGAGGGATGTAAATATGTATGTGTGTTTATTTTCATTTCTTTTGATTGAAAATAAAAATAAAAATTTGACTTTTCCCGATGATGGATTTCCTCGGATGTCTTCTTGAGGGATTAAAGTCGAAGAATTTTTTTAGCCTTTTATTTTGTTTTGTTTGCTTAGGTAGTGTAACAATTCCCACTTGGTTTTTTGTTTGTGCCGCGGTTCTTTTCCAAGGGTTTTATTTTAACCGGGTGTAGTTAGTTTTTTCTTTTTTTAGGAATAGGGTAGTCTTGTGCTATGTCTTCAATGGAGATGACTTTTCTTGACGTTGTTGTGCCTTGGGAGTAGTGAGTGCCTTAGTTGTGAATTGACTATTTGTTTGAACATGTACCTCTCTTGAGCACTTAAAATTGTTATGAGCTTGTTACGAGCTGAATGGAGGTATGGTAGGTTTTTGGGTGGAGCTAAGAATAATGGAGAAAGGTGCACTAGTTGAAAATTTGTGAGAGCCACATGTAAGGAAAAAAAAAGACAAAGAAAAATCAATCAGAACTTTGAAAATAAAAGAGTTTGTGTATGTAGTAGAAAGAAAAGAATTTGATTCCTTGCTAATGATAGTTCTCATCAGGTTTGTGCTTATAGATATTGGGAGCTTGATGCTATTGTAATATGAAGGTTAGGGTTTGGTTCAACACAAGTGTGGGGTTTAAATTGTTAATGTATATGTATTAAAATACTTAGGGAGGTGTAGTCATTATTATCCAAATTGTATCTTACCCGTCCCGCAGCCAGCATTACAACCAAATTAAGTCTATTTGATCCTAGACCAATGAACTCAATTAGTAGAGTATACGCTACGGGCAAGCCTATGGTACGTCTTCTGTATCACATGCATTTTATTTCTGAGAGTGGGTTAATTCTTTCTATCTTGAGTTCCTGTTTGCTCTTGAATTTTATTGTGTGTGGAACTACTCTCTATTATTTGTGTGAGGGTACATGATTTGCAAGGAAAGGTAAGGTCTTTGGCCTCTGTGTTAGAGTGAGTAAGCAAGTTTTATGAAAAAACGTGATGCTTTGGAGTCGAGTCTTAAGGCTAGGATGTTATGATAAGGTGCTTAGTCTGCTTTAAATATTCTTGGCATGATGAGTTAGAAGTTGTTTGATTAAAAGGTCGTCTCTATGTGAAGTGTGGTTTGATTGCTCGGGAACGAGCAATGATTTAAGTGTGAGGTGTTGATGGTAGGATAGGAACACGTGTTTTAGCCGCATTTTGCACTCTAATTACTGCACTTTGAGTGTGTTTGAGCTTAAATAATAGTGTATCGCATTTATTATATGTTTTATGTCTTGCACGAAGTGTTCCGAGTTAAAAAGATAATTTGGAACTAACTCGAACAATGTGGGGCTTTGATGTCTGAGTAAAAGCCCAAGGAATTAAACCGGAATCGCGTTTGGGAGTTGGGAGCCAATTCTGGATGTCAAAACGTGAGAAAACAAAATACTCTGTAAAAATTGTACTACCGTGCACTATTTTCAAAGGCATTATTAGGGCGAGTCCCGGGGCGGGGGCGCACTGAAAACGCACCAGGGCGATAGAAAAAGGCGAAGTTCTTTCGGGCGTACGCACTATACACTGGGGCGCACGCCTAGGCGAAATGCACGCTTTCTTACGCCTTATGGAACTTAGCCAAATTAGGAATAATTTATACAATTCCCAATATTTTTTTCAACCCTTCCACTTTTACCCGCACAAGACTTACCAGAAACAAATAGAAAAAACCCTACGGTATTGACTTCTCTGTTTCACATTAAGTCCACAACTCCAAAGGTATAACTTAATGTTTTTATTACTTTTTTGATTTTTTTGTTTCTTTCTGCTTTATGCCCATCTACACTTCCTTTCCAAATAGTTTAAGTAGAGATTATCCATCCTTAAATCTGATTTTCTTGTTCTATTGTAATTGTATAATCGGTATTTCATAGATTCATATGTGGTTCTTCCAATTGTATGTGCTCCTAGCCTCCTACAGTAAAAACTTTTTACTGGTTGAGATTGAATATTCTTTTTGTATTTTAATCCAACAATACTTTATTTGCAAAGTAAAGGCAGTGTTAAGTGGTCTTTGTATCTGCAAAGTTGGCATTTATTTTTGTTAATGTTGCACATGAGGTATTCAGATTATAGCCATGATAATTTAAGTTGGTCCTTATATTGTTTGGTTTATTAGGCATCACTTACAACCTTATTGTCAGGATGTAAGTTAGTATTTATATTTTTGTTTGTTAGTTCACGTATAAAACAATTATAATAATTTTCCTATGCTTTTTTTATTGTATGTGCATACTTTTAATGTAGTTTTCACATATAAAAATATTTTAAAGATTATTTTATAAATTATCAAATTATAAAATTGAAGATCCACGGGACTTATGCCCCGTGTCTCGGGGCTTTCGCCTCGCCCCGTACTGGGTAAAATGCCTCGCCTCACGCACACGCCTTTTAAAACACTGCTGCCGTGTTGCATTAGGCAGCGCAACAGTGCTTTTGTGTTGTTCTCCGTCAGAAGCTGCTCTTTTAACTTTCCCACTAGCATCCCGCATGGGGCGGAGCGCCTGTGTGATTTTCTCAGATTACTTTCTTGTTTCGGCTTGAAAAAGGTAGTTTCGCCTAGGCCCACTTCTACATGGTATAAATACACCAAAAAAGACGTTTTTAGAGGACTTTTGACCTTGGAACCTTTGGAAGAGCATTGGAGGCTACAAGACACAGAATTGCATCATCTTCCCATCAATTCAATACGAGAGTTCGGATTGTACCGTTAGATTGATGCTTTCTCACTCTTTAATTATATTTGTGATGACTTCCTCCATCATTATGGAGTAGTGTACCTTAGAATTTGATATGATTTAGTGACTTGATTGTTGTTTATAGATTTGACTACTGCTTAATTGCTTGAATTTATTGGAGGAGCTTTAATATAGTTGTGATTTTATTTTTTATAGTGTTTAATCGGAAGAGGAATATCTTATTGAATATTATTGCAGCGTATACCTTAGTTTATTTTGGTGATTCTTCGAAGTAATCGAGAAAGCTTTTTGAGTTACCGTTTAAGTTAAGATTAAGAAATATTCGCGAGAAGTTTCTCTTAAATCATTCCTACCAATAGATTCTTGCAATTTCACCGCATCTCACATTAGTTTATTTGAAAGATTTAGATTTAACGAGAGAGGAGTCCGAATCGGAAGTATAAGCTAATCACCTATTGAATTTGTGAGAATCGATAGAACCTCGAGAGTGAAATATAACAACATCATATCTAGAGTAACACTCTTGCACCTATCATGTCATAACCCTTGTTCCTCACATTGATATGAAATCGACTTTGCTAATCTCAGGTTTGTTGCAGTTAATCGTCAATCGCTTTACTTTAGTAGTTGATCGTACTTTATAATCATTACAAATTCGATTTTGATCATCTTGAATAACGTTAAGCTAGAAATTACTTGAGCATTGTTTAAATCTAGTCCCTATGGATACGATAATTAAACTATACTATCTTTGGCTAGCGAGCATTAATTTCGTGTTTTGTTTTGCGCTCGTCAGAGCCTTCTTCCAACCTCACCTCGAGTTGAGTAAGTCCTTCCTCGATCATGCTCAACTCATCCAGATCCATATTAGAGTCAGACTCGACGTCCTCTTCAGCAATGGCCCTCTGTCATCAGCAAGCGAGGGGACATCCACTACAGCCCTAGAAGACGAGGCCTCCTCTTGCCTCGGAAGTGCGAAGCCATCCTTAGGCATCTCGCCTTCGATCGTCTCCCACACAGGACGCACCGATGCATCCACATTCATCTCCTCCAAATGCGGGGCCTCGGATTCCACCCTAGTGCTCTCTCCAACATGCACTGTGGCCGTCTCTCGAAGAACGAAGTCGCCTTCTTCTAAGTCGACGGCTACTGGCCTTTCTCTTCCCGCATCTATGGCTCTCCTCTTACGAGGCATTAGACCACCATCCTCAAGAGAGGAACTAACTGTATGGGTCAAAAATTATCTTTGGCATAATCAAACTCTGTTAACATTAAAGAGGTACTCGCAGACTGCCACATGTCATCAGTACTACTTCAATAGAGACCAGCCCAAGGTCGAAGTGGTCCATGAAGCGATGAAGGCCGCGGTCGAAGAGTCAGTGAAGGTCAAGGTCGAGAAGTCGTGATAGATCAAGTTCGAGGTCGAGCATCTTAGACAGAGTTATACAACTAGTTTTAAGATAGGAAATAAAAGAGAATATTCTAGTAGATATTCTCTGTGCATGTACTATTAGGGTTCTTAGGAATATGTTCCCTGTAAATAGAAAGAGACACAATGGTATGGGACATGAGGTATTCACTTGTAAGAAAACACATTGATCTGGCCATATTGCAAGCTTACGGAAATCACCTTTTTACTAAGATTCTTGTCTAACTTTTCCACTTGATCCAAGAACAACCTGAGTTTTTAAAAGTTCATCAGCCATTCATCATTGTTAGAAAGAATATTCACAGATCCCACCCTTTTGCGGCTGACTTACACGTTCTTATTTACTTAAATGTCATTCATTGCTACTTATTATTATTTAATGCTATTTTCTACCTTTTTGGACCATTAAATATTGTTAGTATTGCTCACATTTATTGCCCATTCGATCATAGATACATACTATCCGCCATAAAATCGATAATCTGGTCTTTTGGATATTAATGCTAGCTAAGATTGACTCTATTTTATTTAAATCTAATTGGTTGAATCCAGATTTAAATTGTTGGGTCAAACACACGTTAATGGGTCTATTAATCTTTCTTCTCCAAGCATAGATCCGCCTCTATTATGAGTAAATCGTGATAAATTAATATGATAGCGGAAAAAGTGAAGTTTGCTTGTTTGCAGATATTGCTTATTCAACAATGACTGCTACTAAAATCTAGGGGCGTGAGAATTATAAATTTCTGACATTAAATAGCTCGCCACTTGCATTGCGTGCCTATAACGATAAAACTAGTGGTAATTAATAAGTGGGAACAAGCATACAAAAACTAAAAATTGTTGGTACAAAAAGACATGTACTAGTTGTCAAAATCCTACTATAAGTTGCATAATAAAAATCGTTATCATTGTACTTCCACATAAGGGATATAATACTTATTTATTTAGATTTCAATTGCAGTTGGCTTTAAGTAACTCGGGAAACCACGTACTCTGTTTCATTTGTTTCTCTATTATTTTTGTTGTAATGGTAAATAAGAAAATGTATTTATTTAGTAGATCTGATTGGATACTAGTTTTTCTAAGTTGATTGGAAAGGCCAAGCACGTGGTGACAGAGTGGACGACATTTACGTTGGCCGCCCTCCATAAGTTTTATATCCCTTCCGGTCCAAAATAAGTAATTTTTTTGGATGTTTTCACACAGATTAAGAAATTCACCTTTTAACATTAATTAACAATAGAATTGACCATATTAGCCTTTACTATCTCACATAAACACTCCTAACACATATTCCAACACTATTTACTCCAATGACAATGTAGGAAAAAAATAATTAATTCATTTTTGAAATCTGAAAAAATCACTTATTTTGGACCACAAGAAAAAAGCCAAAAAATTACTTATTTTGGACCGGAGGGAGTACTATTTCGTATTTCAAAATCTCGAGACATCGGTTTATTCCTTTATTTATAGGGACTGTGTACTCTGACAAGTATCTATAGGGTGAAGTGCAGCAACAGTTACTTTTAAATTTACTATTTAAAATATATTCACAATTTATAATGTATTTAAAAGATTATTCAATTCATCCAAATTTCAGAATTAAGTATCCTGATTTTGGAAATTTAGGATTTAGTGTCCTGAATTTTTGAGCTTCTAATAAAAAATTCAGGACCAGGTGTCCTGAATTTCTGAACTACTAATTTAAAATTCAGGACATAAGATTCGAACTTTTGGACACAATTTTCGAACATTAGGACACGATGTCCTGAAGTTTGAACTTTGAGGTTTAAACTCTAGGACGTGTGTCTTGAAATTTGAGGCGAAATTGGTCAATCTTTAAATACATTGTAAACTTTAGATATATTTTAAAGAGAAATTTTCACAAACCATTATTGTTTAGTGGTTATTAGCTAGCTATAGCTACCATTTACTAAATTATTTCCTATAGCTATGTTTTCATTTGTTATAGAGTGTATTCGATGTATTTAAGCTACTGTATTCATGAATACAGTAGCAAAACTCGGCGTGAAACAAGGGAGTCTAGCTAAGTAACGATTGTATTCGACTGTATTCGCGAGCTGTATTCGTAAATACAGTAACATAAACTGCGTAAAACATGATCTTTTCAGCTGTTTAAAAACGGTAAGTGAATCAACTAACGCGATAGACTCCTAACATAACTCAACTAACTCAATTATAACACCCAGATCTGTATTTCACGTTATAGAAAAGATTTCCCAGCCGAAAAATACTACAAAACAGAGCAATCTCTAGATTTTCAATCCCTCCTTTTTTTGCTGCGTAATTTTTAAATGTATTTAGATGTATTTAGATATATTTGGATGTATTTACATGACTTTCACTGTTGTACTTATGAATGTGTTATGTATTTCAAATACATGTATTCATCTATATTTTACTGATAAATAGTTATTACAGTGACTTTCACTGTTTGTTTTTAGATGCATTTAGATGTATATATATAATTACACTCGTATTCACCAATGCAAGTGTAGTTGTTACTACCATTAGGTAAAGCTGATCCCATGAAGTTACTAGGAGTTGATGAGTGTGAGTTTCCAGAAAGAATAGGGCCAACAAAGTAATCGTTTGAATGGCCGGTTGGATATTGAGAAGAAAATGAGAGGAGACGCGGCGGAGAAAGGTACATGCAGGGCGGTTGTGGTTGAACATTGAGAGAGAGAATGGAGATAAATAAGTTGATAATGGAGGTTGTATTCGTGGGAAATATATTGGGTTGGGAGAGAGATAGTAGAGAGAGAACGTGTGTTTTGACAAAATTGTATACAATACCGATGTTATTGGGAGAGAGAGAATAGAAAGTATGAGAGAGAAAAATATTTCACAGCGTATTTAATGGCTTAACAGTAGGAAGTGACCATAAATAGATAATTTGCTATAAAACTTAAAAGGTAGCTATAGAATATAATTCTATAAAACGATATTTATTTATAATAAATAAGGAGTAAAGGTTTACTATAGAAGGTAAAAATTCCTATTTTAAATAACATAAAATGACATGGTGTCATTTCCACTTATTTATACGGTTTGGGCTCTCTCTGACTTAAGTTGTAGGTAAACAATTGGGCTTAAACGAGTCTTATCCATACGTGACATTGGTAATGCATTGTAAGCGAGATACTTGGATCTATTGATGTCAATGGATCTTTAAAAATTGATTAAACTGATTGAATTGAATCATACCAAATTAATTATTTTTTATGATAAAATTATAGATTTTTGAATAAATCTATAACTGGAGCGAATAATTAAGATAGATTTAAATTGAAAAATGTATTTCATATATTAAGTTTTAAAAATAATAAAGCATTAAATTATTCATTAGGTTTTGGGGCTATGGAAACGGCTACAAGTGAACATGTAATTAACACTCACATTCCAACTCCCAAACCTATTTAGCTGCTCCGAATAAAACTAAATTAGTTCTAGCATTTTGAATAGCAAGCCACGAGATATTGGATATCTTTTCTCTCGTTTTGATTTCTCTAATTGGATACTTAATTTTCTAAATAAACTCTATACTAGTCTCACCTTACTATATTTTCACTCATGTGATTTATATATCTCTTGTCTTTGTTTAATTTATTTTACTTTAGTGTAGAATAGTAGAATGGATCTCTATTCTATCCATCTTTTTCGTTCACTTGATTCATCATATTTTAGGCAATTAAAATGTTTAGAGAGTTCTGTCAAGTTCTATATGATAATAGGTGAATTAGACTATAATTGGACCCTAAAGAACCACATTTTTGTATAGCTTTGTGGTAAAAAGTGATAACCAAATGCTCTGATTAGCGCTTTTCATGCTTTGCAGGCTATATCCAATGAAAGAAGTCGATGGAGCACGTTTGGGATCAATTACGGAGAAAAGGAGGCCAATCAAACAATGCCCACGAAGTGCACCAAGCGAAGAGACAAAACAAGAGCTGAACTTGGCATTCCGTGTGACGACCCAAAGGGTCATCACCTGTTTCCTCATCCGTTCCGTACTTTCGAGGCCTTGAAAACCTTATTTTTACTTGCCTCCATTTGCGTGCGCAGTCCGGGCGCATAGCCGGAAATCTTTTATGTTGAAATATGTGAATTCTGTGAAAAATTTGAAGAATTTTGATATTAATATGTTTAAGGTTGACTTCGGTCAACATTTTTGGTAAACGGACCCGGACCCGAGATTGGACGGTCCCGAAGGTCCGTAGAAAAATATGGGACTCGGGCATGTGCTCGGAGTCGAATTCCGAGGTCTAGAGCCCGAGAAATGAATTTTTCTGTGAAATTATTTTTCTGAAATTATTAAGGAAAATAGAAATGAAAATTTATTAAAAGACTGTGGTATCGGGCTCGTATTTTGGTTCCGACGCCCGGTACAAGTCTTATATATTGTTTAAGCGCTTTCTGTGAAGTTTGGTCGAAATCGGACGTCGTTTGACGTGTTTCGGACCTAATTATCTACAGTTGGAAGTTTATGAAATTTGAAATAGAAATGATGAGTTTGAGGCTTGATTCAATGATTTTGACGTTATTTTGGCGATTTGATCGCTCGATTAAGTTCGTAGGATGTTATTGAGTTAGTGTGTGTGTTTGGTTAGGAGCCCCGAGGGCTCGGGAGTGATTCGGAGGTGGTTCGGGGTGTTTTTGGCCTAGGAAGTGTTGCAGAATCTCTGCAGTCAGTGCCCAGTCATTTTCTTCTATGCGATCGCATAGGTGTGTCTGCGATCGCGTAGAGTTATTTTGGAGTCGCCCAGTTTTGTTCTATGCGATCGTGTTATAGGCCATGCGATCGCATACCTCTGCAAACCCATTCTATGCGATCGCACACCCCCCTTCTGCGATCGCAATTCACAAAAGGCCCAGCCCCACTTTGACCCTCTATGCGATCGCACCCATCATCCCGCGATCGCAGTGACCAGCCCACTTTACCCTATGCGATCGCATTCCCTTTCCCGCGATCGCATAGGGCAATTCCGTCCAGTTAATTTAAAAGCTCAAAATAGAACCAGTGACGGGATTTCTTCATTCTTTTCACACGGGCTCTCCTCTTAAACTCTCCATAGACGAAATTCAAGCTCTCCTTCCTCCACAACTCTTTGGGTAAGTAATCTTAACATCTTTCCCTCATTATTTCTTCATCTAATTACTAAATTCCTAGCCCTAAATCATGAAATCAAAGTAGAAAATTTAAGGGTTTTGGGTAGAGTTATGTTTTATGAGAATTTTGGGTGATTCAACCTCAATTTGGGGTCGAATCTTAAAACAAATTATATATTTGCACTCGTGGGGTTATGGGTGATCGGGTTTTGGTCCGAGCCTAGAGTTTGGACCATTAGGTCCGGTGTCTAATTTTGGTATTTTTGGAATAATGCTAGAAAATTCATATCTAGGCTATGAGAAATTGCCATTGAGTCTTTATTGATATTGTTGAATTAATTATGCCTAGATATCACTGTATTGGAGGTGGAATCACGAGGTAAGGCGATAGTTGAGGATTAAGTGGATTTCAAGGCTTTGAGGTAAGTGTTTGGTTTAATCCTAGCTTGAGGGAATAGGAGTTGAATCTTGTTGTTAATTGCTATGTGATCGAGTACGATGTATAGGCATGGTGACGAGTATCTATACATTGGTGTCTAGCATGACCGTGAGTCCTTATAATGTGAGTATCATGATTTGGTTGTGAACTCCGTGTTTATTGGAGGATTTCTAGCTGTTGTGAATAACATGCGAATGGTAATATGATCACTTGATTCCTGGGAGCATTGGCTCGAATTGTGATACGAATATTGAAAGTATACGAAAAGACTTGATTCTTTGGAGCGTTGGCTCAAAATAGTAAAGTGAATTAAAAGATAAGGAAAGTAAGAAAGAGAAAGCGTTGTTGATTATTCCCTTGCCGGGATGTTTGGTTGCATTTGTTGAATTCTTTCCCTTGCCGGGATGTTTGTCAAATATTTGCTTATTTTTATGCCCCTTTATTGTGACTGTTGTTTGGGGAGTTTGGCTGTTAAATGATATTGAGGATCGGGTTGCGCGCCGCAACAATGGTACATGATAAATGATATGGATCGGGTTGCACGCCGCAACAGTGGTAATTGTGGAGCGGGTTGCACGCTGCAACAATGGTAATTATGGAGCGGGTTGCACGCCGCAACAATTATTGAGGCTATGTGTTTACATTTGAGTATTGATTCCTTGTTCACTGCGAACCTAAGTTGCTTTAGTTGTTACTCTGGATTATTGTTATTATTGTAACTCCCCATAGCATGTTTCCCCTCCCATGTTGGTTATTGCTTTGTATTCGATTTCCGCTGTATATCTATAACTGCACAGGCTTATGTGGTGTCCAGTCTAGCCTCGTCACTACTTCGCCGGGGTTAGGCTAGACACTTACCAGCACATGGGGTCCGTTGTGCTGATGCTACACTTCTGTGCATTTTTGCACAGGTCCAGGTTTTGAGGAACAGCAGCAGCAGTAGTTCGGAAGCAGGCGATTCATATTCACGAGACTGATGTAGCCTTGCAGGCGTCCGCAGGCCCGGCGTCTCTTCTCATTGTTTTCTCTTAGACTGTTGCCTCCTTGTTTCGAGACAGACAGCTGTTATATTTCTTTCAGACCTTTGTATTTAGTTTATTCTTAGTGGTTCGTGAGTAATGTGACACCAAATCTTGGGTAGAGGTTGTTTTTGACTATTCCGCGTTTTAAATTCATCATTTTAAGATAGACTTCCGCTATTGTTCTTATTAGACTTTATGTTCTATATTGATGTTATAAACTGTTAAAGATAATTGCTAGTGATGGAAAGGTAATTAAGTTGGCTTGCCTAGCTACCACGAGTAGGCGCCATCACGACTCTGATGGTGAGAAATTCGGGTCGTGACATTCCGCGGTCAGACCGTAACCGCGGTAGGACCGCGGCAGAACATTATTAAAGATTCAGAGGACCTCTTTGGCCGCGGTCCTGGCGTAACCGCGGCAGAACACGGAAAAGCCAGGGACTAAAGTGTCAAGTCGGGAAAACTTGGTGTAAAACCCTTATAAGAAGTAGGAATTCGGCCACATTAGGGCAGATTTGTTTTGGAGATTACTTTTGCAAGAAACACAAGTGTGAGAGTTCACCCAAAAACATCATAGTTCTTTATTTCTTCTTTTTCTTGCACTTTTCCATGATGAATATTTTCGTAGTTTATCCTTACGTTATTATGAGTAGCTAAATACTTTAGTCTAAGGTTTTGATGGAACCTATTGAAGGATGAACTTCTTGATTATGTTAATATAGTTTGTCAGTTAATCTCTATTTGTTCAACTACGTATTTATTGTAGTTAATTGACAGGATCCTCAATTAGTTGTGCCTATTTAGTGTGCGTATCTCGGAAGAGAGTGCATATTTAGGTAATTGTTGAACAACACCACTCCCAAAGTATAAGAGGGATCTATAACTGCGGGTTTAAAGGCGGGAATAGGGATAACGAAGCCTTGGGTGCAATCTAAAGTGAGATGTAATAAACAAAGTCAGCTAGCGTATCTCGGGAGAGTGCGTCTAGTAAATTATCGCGATTACTCGGGAGAGATTTACGGTAAAAAGAGTGCTCATGATTGATAGAGATATTTTGGTGAATCTATATGAAACATAACCGGAAGGGATTCCATCAATAGGGGAAATCACTACCTTAGAACCTTCTCATTATTGTTTACAACCCAAGCATATTTAGTTTACAGCTGTTTATTTACTTTCAATCTTAGTTATTAGAAATACCATCAACTATTGTTTACAACGTTTGGGGAAGTTGATTATAAAGAATTTAGTGATTCCAACAAAGGTAATTGATAGGCTAATTCTCTGTGGGATTCGACTCCGGACTTGTAAACCAGATTATATTTGCAACGACCGCATTGTCCTTTTTATAAGGCATAGTTAGGCATGATCACTATACAAGTATACATGCTATTGCATTTTAACTTCTACCAATGACTCTTACATGTCGTTTAAAAAAATACCAATAGTTGATCGAATCGTATCGATACCGAAGAGAAACCAAGATGATTATGACACTTTTAAAAAGTCTAATACTGAATATACGAAATAAAAATAACCAAAAAAAGTTGGTATAGTATAAATTTTCAAAAATAACCAACCGAATCGAACGATCGACACACCTACTTAGGTCAACAAGCCAAGAATTATGCTTGTAAAAACGTAACACTTTGTGAAGATTCAAGAAAATGATTGAACTAAAATTCTTCCAAAATTTGCAAATAAATTATTTGGCTAGGAGGTTCCTTTGATAAGAGGAAAGTTATTGGGTACAGCCATAAAGGCATGTTAATCTCCATCATATCCTCAGCAAACCAAGAATTGTGTTATTAAAAGCTTACAATTTTTGAAGCTTCAAGAAAACCTTGAACTAAACTCTTCCAAGATTTTCAAAGAGAAATCATTTTGCTAGGAGGTTCCTTTGATTGAGGAAAGTTATTGGGCTCAAGCTTGTAAATCTCCATCATATCCTCAGCTTTTTCAGTATGTATGGGATTGAAAAATTTAACTAAAATTTTATAGAAAGTAAATAGTGGTAAAAGGGAGACAATTTTATGTTTATCAGCGTCACTAATTTAAGCATGCAATTAGACATTTTAATGTTTATTTAATTAAAGAAAAAGCAGTGAAAGTAGAAACTTCGATGATTATAGTTGCACACTTGTTTAATAATGCAGTTAATCACTTAAACTAGAACATGATAGCGAATTAAAACCGAAAGGTGGATTAACCTGCAAAATTCATAATATATATATATATATATATATATATATATATATGTCACACCCCTTTTATTACCTCACTAACCCCTCTTAAATAATAAAAAAGATTTTGAAGCTCAAAAGGGTTTTAGAAATTGAAAAGCGACAAATATGTGTTTTTAAAAAAATTTCAGAGTCGCCACCTGGCATTTGGTTTTGGTGTGCCAGGTCACCATGTTTAAAGAAAATAATTTTCTTTCAAAACAGATTTGACTCTAAAACTGATTGTACCAGAGATTTCATTTGAGTCGGGGAGAAGGTGTTAGACATTCCCTGAATCCCGTGGAAATCACGGTTGCATAATGATCTAGTTGGCTTTAAAGGATATTCAAATTGGGGTATAACACACAAGAATAAAAATAAACACAAAAGAGGTTCAAGGTTGTCCCCACCTAATAAAAGAAAATTTAAAGAAAGGAAGGGAAAAGGAAAATAAAAGGTTCTGAAAGTCCTACGCTAGCTTGTTCTTGTGTTTCCTCCGCGATGTTCGCCACGACCTCCAATTACAGTCATTACGGGGCATATTTCGGATAAAAATATATACAAAATCTACGGGGTACCCCCTGAATAAAATAATAACTAAGGGAACAACCTTTCGCCTCCGAAGCCAAAAAAAAGGAAGAAGACGTCCTAAAAGTTGCCTACCCGGGTGTTGACAGCCTAAGCATGCTCCTAACGAATAATGTAATAAAAATAAAGCAATTGTTATAAATATAATTTTATTTATGGTGAATGTATATATTTAGAGAGATTCTAGGGTTTATTACTTGGTGGCTAAGTCACTCTCTCCCTATAAATAGAGGGTTCTATTCCATTTTAATTCATCCCAAAATTCAATAAGAATTCTCTCTCTCTTTCTCTACAATATTGTTCTTGTTCTTTTATTGTTTTATAACACGTTATCAGCACGAGACTCTACCGTCTCAAGAAGCTCTTTGAGAAGACTAAGGTATAACTTTTCTCCTCTTTTAATTATGACTGATATTATGAAAAGAAAGTTCGTTGCGCTTGAAATTTCAGGCAAGAACTATATGACATGGGTGTTGGATGCTGAAATCCATTTACATGCAATGGGTCTTGGAGACGCCATTAAAGACAAAACTAAAGCATCCACCCAAGACTGTGCTAAGGCCTTGATTTTCTTGCGCCATCACCTTGATGAAGGGTTGAAAATAGAATATCTCACAGTCAAAGACCCACTTGTTTTGTGGAATGGCTTAAAGGAAAGATATGACAACTTAAAGTTGGTCACTCTTCCACAAGCACGATATGATTGGGCTCATCTGAGGCTCCAAGACTTTAAGTCTCTTTCTGAATATAATTCTGCAATGTTCAGAATTACTTCTAAATTGAAACTCTGTGGAGATACTATCACTGACTATGATATGCTTGAAAAAACATTTGCAACGTTTCATGCCTCCAATATGGTCCTGCAACAGCAGTACAGAGAGAAAGGTTTCAAGAAGTACTCCGAGTTGATTTATCTTCTCCTTGTGGCTGAACGAAACAACGATTTGCTCATGAGAAATCACAAAAATCGACCCACTGGGTCTACACCATTGCCTGAAGTGGATGAGGTGTATTTGTGACGACCCAACCCGTCGTCTCATGTATTACAGCCCCGTTTCCCCCATTTGTTTCTCTTTCATGTTTTATTATCAGCAGCGGGTGAGTTAGAGTTGAATTGAATTGGTTTGGATAGGAAATGAGACACTTAGTCTCTTTAAGGAAGGTTTGGTTTGAAAAAGTCAACCGAACGTTGACTTATTAGTTAGAAGGCTCGGATGTGAACTCCGGTGATTCGGTTAGCTTCGGGAGGTGATTTGTGACTTAAGAGTTCGATCGGAAGTGATTTTGGAGGTCCGGAGTAGAATTAGGCTTGAATTGGCAAAGTTGGCGTTTTGGCGATTTCCGGTGGATAGGTGAGATTTTGATCCGAGGGTCGGAATGGAATTCCGAGAGTTGCAGTAGCTCCGTTAGGTAATTTTGGAAATGTGTGCAAAATTTCAGGTCATTCGGACGTCGTTTGGTTGGGTTTTTGATCGAATGCGTAATTCGGAAGTTTTTAAGAAACTTAGGCTTGAATCCGATGTGAAATGATGATTTTAGTGTTGTTTGATGTGTTATGATGATTGGAACAAGTTCGTATGATGTTTTGNGGACACCGGGTTTCAAGCAAAGGAATTGAGGTGGATCGTGCTAAGGTAGATGTGATAGCAAAGCTACCCCCTCCAACTTCAGTCAAAGCAATCAGAAGCTTCCTCGGGCATGCCGGTTTCTATCGGCGATTCATAAAAGACTTCTCAAAGATCGCCACCCTCTCTGTAAGTTGTTAGAAAAAGATCACCCTTTCTTGTTTTCTGATGATTGCAGGATAGCATTTGAGGAGCTGAAAAAGAGGCTAGTCACAACACCTATCATAGTTGCCCCCGACTGGGAGCAACCGTTCGAACTCATGTGTGACGCTAGTGACTACGCAGTGGAGGCAGTGCTAGGACAGCGGAAAGACAAACTGATGCATCCAATATACTATGCTAGTAGAACGCTGAGTGGAGCCCAGCTGAACTACACTGTAACTGAGAAGGAGATGTTGGCCGTGGTGTTTGCTTTCGACAAGTTCCGATCATATCTGATTGGTTCCAAGGTAATTGTATATACTGACCACGCAGCTCTCAGGTACTTAATTGAGAAGAAGGAGTCTAAGCCGCGCCTGATTTGTTGGGTATTGCTGTTGCAAGAATTCGACCTCGAAATTCGTGGCCTTAAGGGCACAGAAAATCAAGTCGCTGATTATCTATCACGACTTGAAAGAGCTGAAGAATCAATCGAGGTCGAAGAGATCCTGGAAACCTTTCTAGACGAGCAGCTTCTCGCTACTAATCTTGAGGAAGCGCCATGTATGCAGACTTTGCTAATTACCTGGCCAGTGGTATAGTTCCTCACGACCTTTCATCTGTCCAAAGAAAAAAGTTTTATCGTGATAGCCGCATGTATTATTGGGATGAGCCTTATCTGTTTAGAATATGTGTTGACAATATGATCCGGAGGTGTGTCCCCGAGATAGAACAATCTTCTGTTTTGCAGGCTTGTCACGCATCGTCATATGGAGGAATTTTGGAGGGGTCAGGACAGCCGCGAAAGTGCTTGAGGCCGGATTCTTTTGGCCAACAGTGTTTAGAGACGCGCACCTTGGGTGAAGGGCTGCAATGAATGTCAGCGGACTGGGAACATTTCCCGTCGCCACGAGATGCCCATAAACCCGATTCAAGAGGTGGAAGTGTTTGATGTCTGGGGGATTGACTTCATGGGTCCCTTCGTCAGCTCTTTTGGCAATAAATACATACTTGATGCTGTGGATTACGTGTCCAAGTGGGTAGAAGCTACTGCGTTGCCCACTAATGATGCAAGAGTGGTGGTGGTATTTTTGAAAAAGAACATATTCACCCGATTTGGGACACCACAAACGATTATCAGCGATGGAGGCACTCACTTCTGTAATAGAGCCTTCGAAAAGTTGCTTGCAAAGTATGACGTACGCCACAAGGTGGCTACTCCGTATCACCCGCAAACTAGTGGGCAGGTTGAAGTGTCTAACAGAGAGATAAAGAGTGTGTTAACCAAGACTGTGAACGCCACAAGAACTGATTGGGCGAGAAAGCTAGATGATGCACTCTGGGCCTACAGGACCGCATTGTCCTTTTTATAAGGCATAGTTGGACGTGATCAAATTTTGAGGAAAGCAAACTCAAAGGGCTACAACTTTCATGTTTTACGTTTTTCCAAATTCCAAACGGAACAGGGCGTAACTGCGGTAGGACCGCGGCAGAACACTGCTGCAGATTCTGAAGGCCACTCTGGCCGCGGTCNAATGAAAGAAGTCGATGGAGCACGTTTGGGATCAATTACGAAGAAAAGGAGGCCAATCAAACAATGCCCACGAAGTGCACCAAGCGAAGAGACAAAACCAGAGCGGAACTTGGCCGGCCGCGGTCAGACCGTAACCGCGGTAGGACCGCGGTAGAACATTATTAAAGATTCAGAGGACCTCTTTGGCCACGGTCCTGGCGTAACAGTAGTGGGATCGCGGCAGAACGCAGAAAATCCAGGGACTAAAGTGTCAAGTCGGGAAAACTTGGTGTAAAACCCTTATAAGAAGTAGGAATTCGGCTGCATTAGGGTAGATTTGTTTTGGAGATTACTTTTGCAAGAAACACAAGTGTGAGAGATCACCCAAAAACATCATAGTTCTTTATTTCTTCTTTTTCTTGCACTTTTCCATGATGAATATTTTCGTAGTTTATCTTTACGTTGTTATGAGTAGCTAAATACTTTAGTCTAAGGTTTTGATGGAACCTATTGAAGGATGAACTTCTTGATTATGTTAATATAGTTTGCCGGTTAATCTCTATTTGTTCAACTACATGTTTATTGTAGTTAATTGACAGGATCCTCAATTAGTTGTGCCTATTTAGTGTGCATAACTCGGGAGAAAGTGCATATTTAGGTAATTGTTGAACAACACCACTCCCAAAGTATTAGAGGGATCTATAACTGTGGGTTTAAAGGCGGGATTAGGGATAACGAAGCCTTGGGTGTAATCTAAAGTGAGCTGTAATAAACAAAGTCAGCTAGTGTATCTCGGGAGAGTGTGTCTAGTAAATTATCGCGATTACTCGGGAGAGATTTACGGTAAAAAGAGTGCTCCTGATTGATAGAGATGTTTTGGTGAATCTATATGAAACATAACCGGAAGGGATTCCATCAATAGGGGAAATCACTATCTTAGAACCTTCTCATTATTGTTTACAACCCAAGCATATTTAGTTTACAGCTGTTTATTTACTTTCAATCTTAGTTAGTAGAAATACCATCAACTATTGTTTACAACGTTTGGGGAAGTTGATTATAAAGAACTTAGTGATTTCAACAAAGGTAATTGATAGGTTAATTCTCTGTAAGATTCGACTCCGGACTTGTAAACCGGATTATATTTGCAACGACCACATTGTCCTTTTTATAAAGCATAGTTGGGCGTGATCATGCAACTAGATAATTAGGCCAATAATAATAGTTGATCGTGCTAAAACCACGGAACCCAGGAATGCCTAACACCTTCTCCCGGGTTAACAGAATTCCTTACCCGGATTTCTGTGTTTCGCGGACTATAAAGCAGAGTCAAACTTCCTCGACTCGGGATTCTAAACCGTGACTTGGGACACCATAAATATTCCAAGTGGTGACTCTGAATTTAGTATAAATAATCCCGTTTCGATTGTCAGTTAAATTGGGAAAAACTCCCCTATACCCTTCCCGGGGTAGAAAAAGGAGGTGTGACAAACTTGATAGAAATCTAGCACATAACCAAACACTAAACACAATGTAAGGTCCACTGGCTGTTAGGTAGAGAAGTGATCCAATGATACCCCGATACATAGTTTCATTTACATGGGAACCAGGTTCATCCATGTCTAGATGAGTGGCAGTAGCAATGGGAATATCAATGGTCTTTGAGCTTTCCATCTCAAATCTTTTTAGAAGTTCCCTAATGTACTTCTGCTGACTTATCATAATTACCTTAGAGGTTTTCTTTACTTGACCCAACGAAGAAGTTCAGTTCCCCCATCATGCTCATCTCAAACTCACTTCCCATAAGCTTTGCAAACTTCTCACACAGGGAATCATTTGTTGCACAAAAAGTGATGTCATCAACATAGACTTGCACAATCAGTAGGTTCATCCCTCGTTTCTTCATAAATAGATTGTTGTCAGTTTTCCCTCTAGTGAAGCCATTCTCTAGAAGGAACCTGGATAATCTTTCATAACATGCACGAGGGGCCTGCTTTAGTCCATGTTGAGCCTTGTCAAGCTTGTAGACATGTTTAGAATGTTCAAAACCAGGTGGTTGTTTTACAAAAATTTCCTCCTTCAAATATCCATTTAGAAATGCACTCTTAACATCCATTTGGAAAAAAATTGAATTCCATATGAGATGCAAAAGCAATGAGAATTTTGATGGCTTCCATTCTTGCAATTGGAGCAAAAGTTTCATCATAGTCAATTCGTTCTTCTTGGTTATTGCCTTAGACCACCAACCTGGTTTTATTTCTTGTTGTATTGCCAAACTCATCAAGCTTATTTCTTAACACCCACCTGGTTCCAATAACTATTCTATCTAAGGGCCGAGGAACCAGGTGCCACACTTTGTTCCTCTCAAATTTATGGAGCTCCTCTTGCATAGCAACAATCCAGTTAGTATCTTTCAATGCTTCTTTTATATTTTTTGGCTCAATTTGAGACAAGAAGGCTGAGAAAGCAAACATGTTTCTTGCCTTGGATCTAGTTTGAATACCAGAGTCCAAAGGAGTGATTACATTTTGAAAATGATGTGAGCTCTTGGGATTCCAGCTAGACACATGGGAAGGACCAGGTTCCTCCACATATGACCCATCATTTACATCGATGGAAGTATGGATACTACTTCTTTTCTCTTCATCAGGAGTGCCTAATATGGCATCAACAACTCTATTGTCAGCTTCAGTTGTTGTGATGGAGGGACAAGGTTCCTCTAAATCAGCTAGAAGTTCTGCTGCATCTTCTTCACTACTTTCCTTGACTTGACTCATTTGATCTGCCTTCCCGTTTTCCATATCAATAACCTCTCTAGGGACCTTTGAATAATCTCCATCTTGGTCATCCTCATCATGTGAATCTTTCCCACTTGAATGGTGAGATTCATCAAAGATCACGTGTATACTTTCCTCTACACATTGAGTCCTTTTGTTGTAGACTTTGTATGCTTTGCTTTGAGAAGAGTAGCGAAGAAATATTCCTTCATCACTTTTAGCATCGAATTTTCCCAATTCTTCCTTACCATTATTGAGAACAAAACATTTTCATCCAAATGCTCTCAGTAAGTCAGCTTTGGTTTTCTCTCTTAAGTAGTTCTGATGTTCTAAGCGTCAATACCACACAAGAGGGGGGAGGGGGGGGGGGGAGGGGTGATTTGTGTGGTACCCAATTTTCGCTTAACTAAACTATAGAAGAACCCGGTTCTTCTAGGTGCTCCAACTACTACTGTTTGCAGAATAATAAATACTGAAAATAAAAAACACAGATATTTTTACGTGGAAAACACCTGGCTCAAAAGGTGAAAACACCACGACCTACTACTCAGTAGGATTTTCCCAAACTTCCACTAAAATCATTGAGCCAAAACAACATTTACAATAACTCTTTGTAAACCTAAGGATTAACTCTAATCCCGTTGTGGCACACAGCCTCAACTGTTGGGACAACTTCAAGTTAGCTATAACTTGAACACTCTAGGTACCTAATATAATTTCTTCTTTGAAAGCTAAAAGGTACAACTTTAAATCACCTACTACAATTGAACTAGAATAAAAGATAGACACAATGTAACTGGTTCTTCTATCTCGTTCAAGTAGCTTTAGGAGTGCAGACTCAATTCACACATAAATTGCTTGCAAAATCGCCTTGCTCTTTTGCTCTCAATTTAGTTTAACTTCTGCGTATGTGCATTTCCTGTAAAAGAGAGCAACACTGACATTTAATATGTTAGTAATCAGAGTTTGATTGGGACTCAATTGCTGCTCTTCTATCATATAAGAGTTCATGGTGATCTCAAACTCTAACAATATCTTCATCCTAGATTGTGTTCTCTTCATATAAGGAGACTTTCTCTCCTTATCTAATATGCAGCCTTTTCGATCAGATCAGGAGATATTGCTGCTTGATCAGTAGGACTTATCTCCTTCACGTGCCTCTCACATTTATAGATTGATCATGAATGTGCTTCACAAGATGGACCTGGTCCATGACTGAGTTTTTTGTCAATCTTCAAAACTTCTCCTGTTCTTGGGCCAACAAATTCCCCCTTTTTGATGATGACAAACTCTGTGCTTTTTACTGATTTGGAACCTGTAAGAACTCAGCTTAACCATCAATACTAAACTTAGAAAAATTCACTTATCATCAAGGACCAGGTTAATTAGGTTATAAATATCACTTATTTCAGAATGTGTAAAGCACAATGTCTCTTCCCCCTTTTGGCATCATCGAAAAGTTGCATACAAACAGATTTTAATAAGTACTCATGGCCACTGGGCAACTGCAAGTGCAATCATGGTGCAATCATCAGTAATCAAGCAAACATATTTAAACTATCAAGGACAAATTAGTCATTGAACAAGAGCAAGACAGTAGTTGTCATTGACAGAGATATGTGGCCACCTACAATCCACAAAAAGAAAGAAAAACATCCAAACCATGAGCAAAATCAAAAAGATAGAAAAATCCCTAATCTGGGTCACTGAGGTACTAGACAAGTTCAGAAGACAAAATCTAAGAGTCCTAAGGCTTGGAGGAACTAGAGGGTTGGGTTTGAGTTTGGAGAAGATTCAACATATTCTGAAGAATTCCATCATTCTTCTCCTTTCCTTTGGCAAGCTCAGTTCTGAGACCATCCCTCTCAGTTTCTAATTCAACCACACGAGCCTTGAGCCTAGCTATTTCAGCATCCTTGGCTGCACATTTCCTGAACCAGAGCCCTAACTTTGATGTTGATGGGTGTCTTCTGGGATGAACCAGGTTCATTTGGGATGGCAATTACTGGATAGTCACAAGAAAGAAGAGTATTGATGCCAAAGTGTTACTTGCTCGAGGCCATTTCCCATTTCTTCATAGGCACATTGAGCCTGTCCAGAACTGTGGTTAGAATAAAGCCATATGGAGTAGCATGAGCCTTGGGGCCATTTATGACCCTGTCTAGCAGCTTGATAATGAAGGCAGTCCAGTTGATTTGCTTTCCTCTCTCCAGACACTCCATTAGAACTAGATCTATGTAATTAGCAATGTGCCTTCTCTCCTGTCTGGCAATAAACACTTGTATGACAAATTCAAACAAGACCTTGTGCTCAGGCCTCATTTCACTTTTCTGCACAGCCCTAGCTTCATTCACATCTTCTGAATCACAAAACCTCCTGGTGATCTCAAGAGCAGTAGGGAGGGAGTCCAGGCATGGCCACCTTTGCCTTGTATAGTCATCAAATCCTTCAGAGGGTATGTCCAGGATCTTTCCCAGTGTCTTTACATCAAACTGCACTTGGACTCCTTTCACCAGGCTACTAACAATGCCCTCCTTAACCACAGCATTTGCCATAAATTCAATTAGCTCATTTCTGGCTAGCCTACCATCCATCTGAAGGACCATGTCCTTCCATCCCTGAGCAGCTAAAGCATCCATCAATCTCACCATTCCTAGTTCCACCAGGTCTTTCAGCAGTCTACCCTTTAAAATCTATCTTTTGCCAAACATGGCAAGCTTGTCCTGTTCCTTCTCAGAATCATTTTCTTCTTCTTCTCCACTCTAGTCATCATCTTCAGAAATTTTTGATTGTTTGTTTTTCACTGCAGATCTTGTCCTCTTGGCTAGTGTAGGTTCAACAGCCTCAGACACAGAGGAAGACTTCTTGGAAGAAGTCTTGGGCTTTTTTGGCTTGGGTGTAGGACCCTCCACTGATGTACCCCTTTCTTGATGGACCAGTTCCATCTCCTCTTCCTCAACAGCCTCTGAGGATTCTGCAATCTTTCCCTTTCCTTTATCCATTTTCTTTTTCTTACTTTCAGCTAAAGCCCTTTGCTCAGCTTCCTCTGTTTCACTCTGCTTCTTGTGGCTCTACCCTTTGGCAATGAAGAGACAGTAGGTGTGGGGGATGAAGCTTTTCTTTTCTTGGAAGGCTTAGGAACCTTTGGGGTTTTTGTTGTGGGAGTTCTGCCTTTCTTTGGGTCATAGCTTGCCCCATCCTTTTTCAGCAGGTCTGCTAGGGTTTCTTCAGCAGATGAAACAACTTCATCTCTTTGTGTGCTCAGATGAACCAACCCCTCAGCAGCTTCTCCAGAACCACTTCCCCCTGACTTCATGCCACTCTCTTCTACCCCTTTTTGTTCAACCCCACAGATAGCAGGCACTACTCTTTTCCTAATTCCCCTCTCTTCACCACATGCACCCTCTCTCTCTTTTTCTTTTTCAAAATTCTTTTTACCTCCACTCCTTCGTTTCTCAGGCAATTCAACATCCCTAATGGGTCCAACCAGAACAAACCTAGTCTCTAGGTTTTCAATCACAGATGAACCTACCTTACAAAGGGATTCTTGAGTCTTTTAAGAATCAGAAGACCCATGCCCATCCCCCTCAGTAGCGGATTGATAGGATCCAGAATCAGAACTGGAGTCGGAGTTTTGAGCCGGGCTTGCTTTCACTTGGCTTGCTTTCAACCTCTCATTTAATGCCTTCCTCAGAGCCCCAGACGCTACAGTCTTACGAGCAAGCATTTTCACCCTTCATAGTCTAGGTTTTGGAGATGCACTGGTGGAGTAGTTGAGGATGAATTTGAGGGAGATGGTGGTGGAGGAGTTCCAGGATTGTCTTGTGGGTTAGACATGATCGTTGGTTTCTTGAGAGAATTTGGGAATTAGAGTTCTGAAGAAGAAGGCAAGTGAGGTTGAAGAAGAATTTTTGACGGTTTGAAATTATTAAGATGGCAGGGGAGGTGATGTGTATTTAAAGAGAAATACACATTTAATAGTTAACGGCAGCTTTTCAACAATGGTCAATTAGAGGTCTAATCAACCTGAAATTTCTGATTTGGAATGATCGGTTTATCTTCCCTAGATTTTAGGCAAAATTTTCGGTTTATAGTTCTAGGCATACGGAACTGGTTCAATGCTAACAGATAGAATTTTCTAGGAATTGAACAATTATAGGACTTCTGCTCATGATTGAAATATTAATCTTTCTAATTATGCAGAGTATAGAAAACATACCTTAGCTTTCATATGAATCCATACTGATGAACGAGGTTCTTCATTTAGAACTCTTTTGAACATGCTTCAAATGTCATAATAGGGAAAATTTTGTAAGAGATCAGTGAGTCATATTAACACATGTCACAGGAGTACAGTAATTAAAGTATGAAGCTTAGTAAGAATCAATCTAGATATTTACACAAGTTCAGAATTCCTAGCCAAATTTTTTTTTTCATTTTTCATATTTTTTTCATTGTGCATTCTGAGCTGGACCTATTAGGTGATCTTAATCATTCCTAATTTCAACCTGTTCCTCTCAAAGTTTTCTTTACTCAGTGCTTTAGTGAAGATGTCAGCAATTTGTTTATCAGTAGCACAAAATTCTATGGAGATCAATCCTTTCTCATACTTATCTCTCAAGAAGTGGTGTCTAACATCTATGTGCTTAGTCATCTTATGATGAACGGGGTTCTTTGTCATTCTTATAGCACTAGTGTTATCACAAAATACAGGAACGCAACCAACTTCAATACCAAAATCTACCAGCTGCTGTTTAATCCAGAGCAATTGAGCACAACAAGAGGCAGCAGCAACATACTCAACCTCAGCGATGGATAAGGCCACTGAATTTTGCTTTTTAGTGTCCCATGATATAAGACATGAACCAAGAAAGTGAGCTATACCTGAGGTGCTTTTCCTATCCACAAGGAAACCTGCATAATCAGCATCAGCATATACTACTAGATTGAAATTACTACCTTTGGGATACCAAAGACACAGATCAGTGGTGCCTTTCAGATATCTTAGTATTCTCTTGACAGCAGTCAAGTGGGACTCCTTTGGATTAGCCTGAAAGCGAGCACAAAGCCCTACAATGAAAACGATGTCAGGTCTGCTTGCAGTAAGATACAAGAGTGAACCAATCATACCCCTGTACAACTTCTGATCAACTGATGAACCAGGTTCATCAATGTCTAATTTAGTGGCAGTTGTAATGGGGGTGTCTATTTCCTTTGATTCATCCATTTTAAACTTTTTGATCAGCTCTTTTGCATACTTCTACTGATGGATCATGGTTCCATTTGGGGTTTGTTTGATCTATAAGCCTAAGAAAAAGTTAAGCTCACCCATCATACTCATTTCAAACTCACACCCCATTAATTTTGCAAAATCCTTAGTTTATCAGTGGTGGCCCCAAAGATTATGTCATCAACATATATTTGTACCACAAGGAGATCCTCTTTTTCCCTTAAGAATAGTATACTATCAATTTTACCTCTTTTGTAGCCATGTTCAAGCAGAAATTTGGACAGTCGTTCATACCATGCTCTGGGAGCCTGCTTGAGTCCATAGAGAGCCTTGTCTAATTTGTACACATGCTCAGGACATTCCTTGCTCTCAAACCCTGGAGGTTGTTTCACAAACACTTCTTCTTTCAGGTAACCATTCAGGAAGGCACTTTTGACATCCATTTGATGGAGAGTGAATTCCATGTGTGCTGCAAAGGCTATGAGGAGTCTTATTGCCTCTAGTCTTGCAACTGGAGCAAAAGTCTCATCATAATCTATACCTCATCTTGGCTGTAACCTTGGACCACCAGTCTTGCCTTGTTTCTTGTAACTGTTCCATCTTTATCAAGTTTGTTTCTGAAGACCCATTTTGTGCCAATAACTGATCTGTCCTTGGGTCTTGGAACAAGATGCCACACTTGACTTCTTTCAAACTGATTGAGTTCATCTTGCATTGCATTCACCCAATCTGCATCCTGCAAAGCCTCAACAATATTTTTAGGTTCAATAAGAGATAGGAAACCATCAAAAGCACACAGGTTCTTTAATTGTGATCTGGTTTTGACTCCAGATGTTGGATCAGTGATTATGTTCTCAATAGGATGAGAACTTTGATACTTGTGAGGTTTCATAACCAACTGATTTCTGCTAGATGTTTCTCCCATGTTCTGTTGCTGAGGAACAGGGTCATGAACAGGTTCTTTTAGGGGATTAGTTTCAATTCCTCTTTGATCAGTTCCCCCTATCAGGTTGCCCTGGCTGGAAGAACCTGTTCCATCACCTGTTCCTTCTTTTGGTGCCACTTTAACTTGTGCTGAGACTTCAGTCAAATCCTTTACCAGTCCAATGGCTTCGTTTTCATGTTCATGTCTCTCAGAAAGAATGTTAGTTTCATCAAACACTACATGCACACTTTCTTCTACACACAAAGTTCTTTTATTGAACACTTTATATGCTTTGCTATGTGAAGAATATCCCAAGAATACTCCCTCATCACCTCTGGGATCAAACTTACCTAGGGAGTCCTTTCCATTATTATGTACAAAGCACTTGCATCCAAATGCCCTAAGATGGGATATATTTGGTTTCCCCCCTTTAAGTAACTCATAGGGAGTCTTCTCTACAAGAGGTCTAGTCATGCATCTATTGATAATGTAACATGCAGTGTTTACAGCCTCTGCCCAGAAGCTGTGGGGCAGTTTACTAGAAAGAAGCATAGTCCTAGCCATGTCTTCAAGAGTCCTGTTCTTTCTTTCAACTACTCCATTTTGTTGAGGAGTCCTAGGGGCAGAGAAGTTATGATCTATACCATGCTCATCACAGAATTCAGCAAACTTAGCATTTTCCAATTCAGTTCCATGATCAGACCTAATGGATGTAAGTTGATTACCTAGTTGTTTCTGAGTTTTTCTAACAAAAGCAATAAACATGTCAAATGCTTCATCTTTAGATGTTAAAAATAGTACCCAGGTAAATCTAGAATAATCATCAACAAGTACCATTACATATTTCTTTCCACCTCTACTCAAGGTTCTCATTGGACTACAGAGATCCATATGGACCAGTTCCAACGTCTTGGTTGTGCTTACCATTTTCTTGCTTTTGAAGGATGATCTTACCTGCTTCCCCCTTGCACAGGCCTCACAAACTTTGTCTTCCTTGAACTTGATGTTAGGTAGCCCTATCACCAAGTCCTTAGAGACTAATTTGTTTAGCTGATTCGGACTAGCATGACCAAGTCTTTTGTGCCACAGGAGGGGATCATTATCTAACACACTTAGGCAGGTGAGTTCATTTTCTGAAAGAGTAGACAAATCTACAATGTAAATATTGTTAACTCTTTTTCCCTGCAAAACAATCTTGTCAGTGGTAAGGTTAATCACAAAACATTTGGTAGAGGTGAATGCTACAAGGTTACCTCAATGAATCGCATACCTAAACCAAATTGAATCAAGTTGTGAACTTTGTATACGGCAAAATCGGAGGGTCCAATTTCTCATCATTAAAGCACTTCGAAAGATCACCTCGAAGGCTCGAGGCCATGGTCGAGCATCCTCCCTCAAGGATCGTCTACAATCGACCTCATGGTAGCACTGATCACGGTGATGGTAGAAATGGGAAGTTCCCGAGGCACACGCCTACGGCTGACAAAGTCTGCTGGTCTACTCTGAATCCGAACCAGGGTGTCATCTAGCTGTCCCATCTCCATATCTTTGTAATTAATGCCTCTTGTACTTTGTTGGGATTCCCCTCCTATATAAAGGGGATACTTGTCATTTTTGTACCTCTCTATTCCTTCAGCTACTCCACATGAATATTCGAAGAACATTCTCTCTGCTTTCTAACATACTTTCTTGTTATTATTGCTTTCATTTATTATCTGCATACTTATTCATCATTTATTACTTATCATTGGCCATAGAGAGCCTTTATTAATTTCGATATAACTGTTAGTTACACCCCGATCGCCCCCGATAGCTCATTATCGGGCCACAGAACCGACCTCGAGGCCTCCGTATCGACAAGCTCGAGGCCCCGATTGTCAGCCTCTCGGTTTGATTATCTCCTTATCTTTAGCTCCCGTTTCGTCTCTAAACTTNAAGTTCTGTCTAGTTCATGTTTACCTTCCCTAGATCTCCTTTTAAGACTCTTATCTACTCATCCTTCCTGTACAACTCATCCTTCATTTTTCTTAAGTTTTCTTCTAGGGTGAGATGAGTGTAATCAACTTTCTTCTTACCTGTTCCTAGTTTCAGTTTTAAGTTCTCAGACCTATGTTCTAGGACACTGGTGTCAAGTTCAAGAACCTGGTTCTTCAACTCAGTATTTTTACTATCACAATCATTATCCCTAGATTCTAGATTTTTGCACTTGGCTTTTAGGATCACACATTCCCTAGACAGATCTTCCTTCTAATTGTTAATTATCTCAGACTTATCAATGAAGTCTAGCAATAGCTCAGACAATCTTTCTTTAGACAGGAATTTAATCTTGTCTTTGAGATGAAGGACACTTACCTCATGTTCATCATCTGATTCTCCGATGGCCATAAGTGCTTGTTGATCTCCAGCTTCATCTTCTGATTCCTCATCTGATGTTTCTCCCAAGAAGCAACCATAGCCTTTGTTGATCCTTTGTTCCTTTTGGGTTGAACCTGTTCCTTCTTCCTGTTCCCTCGTTCAGCCCTCTCCTTCTTCCACTCAATTTCCCATTGAGGACAGTTCTTGATCATGTGATCAGTCTTACCACATTTGTAGTAACCGTCGTTGGTCTGTTTCTCAGGAACCCTTGGTTTGTTGAAGGTTGTACCTCTTGAAGAACCCTTTCCTCTCATCAGGTACTTTTTGAAATCTCTTGTGATCATGGCCATTTCATCATCCTCCAGATCTGAACCTTCAACTATTCTGAGAGCCAGACTTCTTTCCTTCTTGGGTGCATCCATTTTCATGGTTTGCCTTCTTAGTTCATACGCAGTGAGATTTCCAATTAGCTCATCCAACTTAAGAGTTGCAATGTTCTTTGATTCTTGAATAGCAGTGATAATGCTTTCCCAAGATACTGGCAGAACCCTTGTCAAAATCTTCTCAACCTTGTCTTCTTCAAGGATAATTCTCCCAAGAGATTTAAGTTCATTTGTTATTGTTTTAAACCTTGTGTACATCTCCTGGATAGATTCTCCTTCTTTCATACTGAAATTCTCATATTGAGAATATAGCAATGTTCCTCTTGATCTCTTTACTTGAGGAGTTCCTTCATGAGCCACTTGTAAAGTGTCCCATATTTGCTTTGCAGTAGTACAACTTTGAATTCTGATGTACTCGTCTGGACCCAGTCCATTTCTTGGCCTTGGCATTCTTCTCCCATTTTTTCAAATCTTCAGCAGTGCAGCCAGCTCTTGTCTTTGGCACGTCCACTCCTTCATCATTCTTCTTTGTAGTTGCCAGGGGACCATCAGTGACTATGTCCCAGAGTTCATAGTCTTCTCCTATGATATGATCTCTCATCCTGTTCTTCCACCAAGAATAGTACTGACCATTAAAAAATGGAGGCCTAATAGTGGATTGCCCTTCCCAGTTTTCAGGTGGTGCACTCATTTTGATCTTTTCCACAGGTGTTAGCCTCTTCAAGGATAACCTGCTCTGATACCAAATGATGTTTTAAGCGTCAATACCACACAAGATGGGGGGTGATTTGTGTGGTACCCAATTTTCGCTTATCTGAACTATAGAAGAACCAGGTTCTTCTAGGTGCTCCAACTACTACTATTTGCGGAATAATAAATACTGAAAATAAAAAAGACAGATATTTTTACGTGGAAAACACCTGGCTCAAAAGGTGAAAAAACCACGAGCTACTACTCAGTAGGATTTTCCCAAACTTCCACTAAAATCACTGAGCCAAAACAACATTTACAAAAATGCTTTGTAAACCTAAAGATTAACTCTAATCTCGTTGTGGCACACAACCTCAACTGTTGCGACAACTTCAAGTTAGCTATAACTTGAACACTCTAGGCACCTAATACAATTGCTTCTATGAAAGCTGAAAGGTACAACTTTAAATCACCTACTACAATTGAACTAGAATAAAATATAGACACAATGTAACTGGTTCTTCTATCTCATTCAAGTAGCTTCAGGAGTGCACACTCAATTCACACATAAATTGCTTGCAAAATTGCCTTGCTCTTTTGCTCTCAATTTAGTTTAACTTCTGCGTATGTGCATTGCCTGTAAAAGAGAACAACACTGACATTTAATAGGTTAGTAATCAGAGTTTGATTAGGACTCAATTGCTGCTCTTCTATCGTAGAAGAGTTCATGATGATCTCAAACTCTAACACTATCTTCATCCTAGATTGTGTTCTCTTCATATAAGGAGACTTTCTCTCCTTATCTAATATGCAACCTTTTCGATCAGATCAGGAGATATTGCTACTTGATCAGTAGGACTTATCTCCTTCACGTGCCTCTCACATGTATAGATTGATCATGACTGTGCTTCACAAGATGGACCTGGTCCATGACTGAGTTCTTTTGTCAATCTTCAAAACTTCACCTGTTCTTGGGCCAACAAATTTATATGGTGTCTTGTCAAGACCTGATTATGCACATGTTAATCAAATAACAAGTAGTGTTCACTGCTTCAGCCCAGAAACTCTTTGGCACACCACTGTCAATCAGCATCGTCCTTGCCTTATCTTCAAGAGTCCTATTTTACCTCTCCACAACACCATTTTGTTGGGGTATTCTAGGAGAAGAAAAATTATGGATTATACCATATTTTAGCATAGAATTCATCAAATTTGGCATTGTCAAACTCGGTGTCGTGATCACATCTAACAGTCACAACATTATAGTCCATCTTCACTTGAATCTGCTTCACAAATGCAGCAAAAACTAGAAAGGTTTCATCCTTGGTCCTGAGAAATAAGGTGCATGTGAATCTGGAATAGTCATCAACAATAACAAAGATATACTTCTTTCCTCCTTTCCTAGGCATCCTCATAGGTCCACACAGATCCATATGAAGAAGATCTAATGGCCTTGAGGTGCTCACTTCCTTCTTTGATTTGAACGAGGACCTGACTTGCTTCTGTCTCACAGATGCATCACGCACTTTGTGATCTTTGAACTTTGACTTTGGCAACCCACGAACTAGGTCCTTGTTGATCAGCTTGTTCAACATAGAAAAACTTGCATGTCCCAATCTTCTGTGCCATAGTTTAGCATCATCATCAATAGCACTCAGGCATATATGATCGCCACCATTCAGAGAATCAAATTCGGCAACATAAATGTTTTGAACCGTTTTGCAATCAGAACCACTTCACCAGTTATAAGATTGGTGACAATGCAAGACTTTGACAAGAATTACTCAATTTTGTTTCCTTTGTCGCAGATTTGAGAGACACTTAACAAGCTATATTTCAAGCCATTCACATAATACTCATTTTCAATTGAGTAAGAAAGTGTATTTCCAATCTTCCCAACTCCCTGAATATATCCCTTTTTGCCATTTCCAAAGGACACACTCCCAGTTTGCATGGCCTTGAGTGAAAGGAAATATGTGATGACCAGATAGGTCATCTTCAGATTTAGCCTCTATTTTCGTGTTTCGAGACCCCGAATAGCTCCATTTAGAATTCTCATTTTGCATGCGTAGTCCGAGTCTTTTACCGAAAATTTTTTATGTGAAAATGTTAAGAAAATATGAAATTTTGCCTTAAAAATAACTTGAGTTTACTACAGTCAACATTTTGTGTAAACAGACCCGGACCAGTTTTTTGATGGACCGGTGGGTCCGTATCGTGACTGGGGACTTGTGCGTATGCCTGGAATTCGAATTCGGAAGTCCCTAACTTGTTTTGACTCATTTTGCCGAAAACTAGCATTTTAAAAGTTGAAGAAGTATAAGGTGTGACCGAAAGTTGACTTCTTAGCTAACGGGTTCAGATTTTGATGTTAAAATTTGGAATACTTCCATGTTGCTATTTGAAACGTGTCCGCAAAATTTGGTTCAATTCGGAATTAATTTGACATAATTCGGACACATAAACGTGATTCTAGTGTTCTTGAGTTTCAATCTGAAAGTTCATTCGTTTTGAGAATTAATTGGTAGATTTAGATGTTATTTTGGTGATTTGATATCACGAGCTAGTTCATATGATGTTATTACACTTGTGTGCATGTTTGATTTGGAGCCCCGAGGGCTCGTGAGAGTTTTGGGATGCGTAGCAGAGTGTTTTATTGTTGACCACCTTACTATATTATTTTTTGGTAGTTGGTTTTTATGACTAACAATTATTTTCTTTCATTGTTGATCACCTTACAAACCTGTTATTTTATTCTTAATTTGTATGGCTTTTTGGTACTGTTCCTTCTTGCCTATATTTTCATTAATGTGGGGCTTATGCTTTCCTGAGCCGAGGGTCTATTGGAAACAACATCGCTATCCACACAAGGTAGGGGTAAGGTCTGTGTACACACTATCCTCCCCAGGTCCCATAGTGTGGGATAATAATGGGTATGTTGTTGTTGTCGTAGCAGAGTGTTTGATAGAGTTAGGAGTCTGCTGGTTTTTTTGCACAGGTCTCAGTTCTCGTATTTGCGAGCTTAGTATTGCATTTGCGATAGCAGGAGGAACTCTATCAAGTTCCTATTTGCGAACAGTTTCTTCGCGTTTGCGATAGGGTGCTAGGGTGGGCTGGTTTGCATTTGCGATCAAAGTGGTTGCATTTGTGGTTGTCCCATGTTCGCATTTGTGAACAAACTAATCGCATTTGCGATGGAAGCAAAGATGTGAGCTCTTCGCATTTGCGATGGATTTCTCGCATTTGCGGGGTTCGCATTTGCGAACCCCAAGTCACATCTGCGACATTTGTGCCTAGACAAAAAGTAGAGAAAACATAATTTAGCTCATTTCTTACAAACTCTGAACCCTAAACACCCTAAAGGCAGTTTTCTTCCCAAAAACATTGGTAAGCAACTTTAATCTATTTCTTTTCAATTACCCATTACTTTCCAAGTGTTTTCAACATTAAATCTAGGATTTTCAAGGTAGAAATTAGGGATTTGGGTAGAATTGGGGATTTTTATAAAATTGAGATTTAGACCTCAAAATAAGGTCGGATTTTTAAACTAATCACATAATCGGGCTCGTGGGCGAATGGGTAATTGGATTTTGGTCCGAATCTCAGGTTTTGACTAAGCAGGCCAGAGGTTGATTTTTGTTGACTTTTTGAAAAAAGTGTAAAGACCTTAACTTTATGTATTGTAAGTGATTTCCCTAGCATTGTTTGGTGATATTAAGTCGATTTTGGAAAGATTCGATTGGCTTGGAGGCGAATTTTAGAGAAAAGGCCCTAGTGGAGCTTTGATTTACTTGCGGAGCAAGGTAAGCATTGTGTCTAACCTTGATTTGAGGGAATTTGGACCCTTAAACTTTATGTTATAAGATTTACGTGTGAAACGGCGTATGTGCCAGGTGACGAGTGTATGTACGTTGTCAAATTAATTGTTTCCACATTTTTCTCATATTTTATGAATTATCTCACTCCATTCCTTAACTGTTACATGCTTTAGTTGCTTTCATGACTCCGTGATTAATTGCTACTTGCCTTAATTATCTTACTTGTACTCCTTAATTGTCACGTACTTTATTCTTGTTGCTATTGTATTATTTGTAGCAATCCTTTGATTAGTAAATGGTTCCTTTATTGCTTTGCTTTCATATTTCGTAAAGATTCTTGTGAGTTGAGTGATTGATTTGATAACAATTATTGAATTTGTTTAAGGATCGGGTTGCACGCCGCAATGGTTGTGATATGGTGGAATAAGAGAGGATTACGATATTGATTTTGATTATATGGTGGGATCGGGTTGCGCACCGCAACGGAATTCATATGTGATTCTAGATACTGATATGGTGAAATAAGGGAGGATTGTGTTTGTATGGTAGGATCGGGTTGCGCAGCAGCGGATTGTGTGTGTTGTACTCATTGTTGTACTGTGTTAACTTCAATATTTTCATATGTGATTTTGAGGACTGATATTCTTGATTCACTGATTTTGAGGATTGAGTTTGTTTTCATTAGTTAATTACTTTGCCATCATTTCATGTTTTTCTTTCCTATTATTATCATTATACTGTGTACAAATTATTGTAAGTGACCGCCTTAGCCTTGTCACTACTTTCTCGAGGTTAGGCTCGGCACTTACAGAGTACATGGGGCTGGTTATACTGATACTACACTCTGCACTTCTTTTGTAGATTTTGGAGTCGGTCCTAGCGGCGGTCAGTAGATTGCTCGGATTTGGTACTTTATGTAGACTTGATGTACAGCTGCACAACGTTCGCAGCCCTGAAGTCCTCTTCTACATTACTCTAGCTATTTATTTCATTTGAGACAATTATGCTTTCATTCAGACTTTTATTTGTAGTACTCTAGTCGCTTTTGTACTTGTGACACTAGTTCTAGGATTGTATATAGATATCGATGTTATTTTAGTTTGCTCACTCTATTTCAATTTATTCATTTTTTCTTGGTTATCATTTAATTTGTATTGTTAAAACGCCTAAAAACTATTTCTAACTTTGGCTTGCCTAGCAAGTGAAAGGTTAGGCGCCATCACGATCTCGAGGGTGGGAATTTCTGGTCGTGACAAGTTGGTATCAGAGCACTAGGTTGCTAAGGTCTCACGAGTCACCAGCAAGCTTAGTAGAGAATGGTGGATTGGTACGGAGACATATGTACTTATATTCCAGAGGCTATGGAGTTAGGAAAAATCTCACTTCTTTCCTTCTCTATCGTACGATTTCATTATATCATTGATGATTGAACCATTCTATTCATGTTCTCTCGTAGATGGGGAGAATGCAGACATTATCTACAGCCGTACAGGAGTAAGAGCCCCCTTTGGCAGCTATAACCAGGGGTAGAGGCCGGGCAGAGCTCAATCTAGAGCTCGAGCAGCAGCACCCATAGTGGAGCCTCAGATTGATCACGAGAAGGAGGTTCCAACTCCGACTGTACCCATCGGACCAGCTTCGGTCCTGGAGGGGTTCATAGCCATTCAAGTGCTTCAGGATGCTCTAGTCCGTTTGGTGGGCCTTATGGAGAGTATGGCCCAGACCGGTACATTCCCGATGGCACCAGTCGTCTCTCAGGCTGGGGGAGGAGCACAGACCCCTGCTACTCACAGCCCGGAGCAGGCAACTCCCAGTATCAGACTCCAGCAGCCCAGCCAGTTGGTGGTTCATCCGGTTGTTACGTCACAGGTCAGTGATAGGCCCGCTATGTCTTTTGTGGCTTTGTTAAGGTTGGATAAGTTTACCAAGCTCTTTCCTGTTCATTTCGATGGTGCACCTTTTGAGGACCCACATGATTATCTAGACCACTGCCACGAGGTGTTGCAGAACATGGGTATAGTTGAGACCAATGGGGTTGATTTTGTAGTGTTTTTATGACTGGTTCTGCAGAGAGATGGTGGAGAGATAATATGTTGACTAGACCAGCTGGTTCGCCTGCAATATTACCTGGGATCAGTTTTCACAGCTAATTCTAGATAAGTTCATCTTTGTCACTCTGAGAGAGAATTACCATAGGCGGTTTGAGTGTCTTCAGCAGGGTAGTATGACTGTTACACAGTACGAGACTCGATTGTGGACCTAGCTCGCCATGCCATTATTTTTCTTCCTACTGAGAGGAAGAGAGTGAGGAGATGGACTCACCTTCAGTATCAGGCTACACATGGCCAAGGTGACTAGGAATGATATTTCTTTACAGAGGGTCGTAGATATTGCTAGACGGATCGAGATGGTTAATGTTCAGGAGAAGGGGCTGGTCTCTGATAAGAGGCCTCGTCATTTTTGTGGTTTCAATGGTGCCTCATCTGAAGGTAGGGGTTTTTTTTTTTTTGTAAAGACCATCCACCTAGGCCGATTCAGTCAGCTCTTCAGGTAGCCCATAGTGCTTTGAGCTGTCGCGGTTCTTATGGATCTCGTCCTGAGCAGCCAGTATTCGGTGTATATTTAACTCCAATCATTGCACCACAACTTTAGAGTTACTATAACGGTTATTCGGGCTGCCGGGATCACTGTTTGCTCCAGTAGCCTCAGCAGGCGAGAGAGTGCTTTGAGTGTGGGGGCATAGGTCACATCAGGAGGTATTGCCCTAGATTTTCAAGTAGCATATCTCAGCATGGTACTCGTGCCATCATCCGGCACCGGTTTCTCCCTCGCATGCACAATCAACTATAGGCGGGGGTCAGATCGTTGGAGGTAGAGGTCAAGCCATTAGAGGAGGAGGCCAGCCACGCGAGGAGCGAAGCTCAGAGTGGTGGGGACAACCCTGATTTTATGCTTTCCCAGCTAGACCTAAGACCGAGTCATCTGACGCCATTATAATAGGTATTGTTCTAGTTTTCCATAGAGATGCTTCAGTTCTATTTGATCTGGGCTCTATTTATTCCTACGTGTCATCCTATTTTTCTTCATATCTGATTGTGCATCGTGATTCTTTGAATGCTCCTGTGTATGTGTCCACTCTTGTGGGAAATTCTATTGTTGTACATCGTGTCTATCGCTCATGTGTGATTTGAGACTAGCGTAGATCTTCTACTTCTTGATATTGTAGATTTTGATGCTATCTTGGGTATGCATTTGCTGTAACCTTATCATGCTATATTGGATTATCATGCCAAGACGGTGGCCTTAGCCATGCCGGGGTTGCCTCGATTAGAGTGGATAGGGACTCCTGGCCATTCTACTAGCATGGTTATTTCTTATGTGAAGGTTCGACGTATAGTCGAGAAGGGATGTCTAGATTATTTGCCCATGTTCGTGATTCGAGTGCAGAGGTTCCTTTCACAGATTCAGTATATGTTGTGCGTGAGTTTCCAGAGATGTTTCCTACATTTCTGACGGGGATGCCACCTGACAGAGATATTGATTTTCGTATTGATTTGACTCCGGGAACTCAACTCATTTCTATTCCACCATACCGTATGGCCCCGCCGTACTTGAAGAAATTGAAGGAGCAGTTGCAAGATTTGCTTGATAAGGGATTCATTAGACCTAGTGTCTCGCCCTGGGGTGCACCCATGTTGTTCGTGAAGAAGAAAGATGGGTCGATGAGGATGTGTATAGACTATTGGTAGTTGAACAAAGCTACTATCAAGAACACGTATCCGTTGCCGAGGATTGATGACTTATTTGATTAGCTTCAGGGTGCCAAAGTATTTTCAAAGATTGATTTGAGGTCTGGCTAAGAAGGATGTCCCTAAGACAGCTTTTCGGACTCGGTATGGGCATTATGAATTCCTAGTGATGTTATTTGGGTTGACAAATTCCCCAGCAACATTCATGGATTTGATTAATCGGGTATTCAAGCACTACCCAGATTCTTTTGTGATTGTATTCATTGATGATATATTGATCTAATCCCACAGTCGAGAGGAGCATGAGCAACATCTTAGAGTTGTACTTCAGACTCTGAAGGATAGTCAGTTATATGCCAATTTTTCAAAGTGTGAGTTTTGGTTGGACTCAGTCGCCTTTTTAGGGCATTTTGTATCTGCAGAGGGCATTAATGTGGATCTTAAGAAGATTGAGGCAGTTAAGAATTGGCCTAGACCTACTTTAGCTCCAGAGATCGGAGTTTCCTGGGTTTGGTGGGTTATTATCACGGGTTTGTGGAGGGGTTTTCATCCATAGCAGCCCTATTGACTAGATTGACCCAGAAGGGTGCTCCATTCAGATGGTCGTATCAGTGTGAGTGGATCTTTCAGAAGCTCAAGACTGCTTTGACTACAATTCTAGTGTTGGTATTTCCCTTAGGTTCGGGATCCTACACGGTGTATTGTGATGCACCTCATAATTGGCTCGGTGCAGTATTGATGCAGGATGGCAGGTTGATTGCATACATGTCGTGTCTGTTGAAGGTTCATGAGAAGAATTACCCTGTTCATGACTTAGAGTTGGCAACCATTGTTCATGCGTTGAAGATTTGGAGACACTATCTGTACGGCGTATCGTGTGAGGTATTCATGGATCATCAGAGTCTACAGTATTTGTTCAAGCAAAAGGATCTTAACTTGAGGCTGAGGAGGTGGTTGGAGCTGTTGAAAGATTATGATATCACCATTTTGTATCATCCCGGGAAGGCCAATATGGTGGCCGATGCCTTGAGTAGAAAGGCTGTCAGTATGGGTAGCTTGCATATATTCCAGTTAGTGAGAGGTTGCTTGCATCAGATGTTCAGGCTTTGGCAAATCAGTTCGTGAAGGTTAGATGTTTCATGTCACGCCCCAAACTTGGGGAGGCGTGGCTGGCACCTTGTGCCGCACTGGCCCGAGCGAACCACTCTGCGACTTTTGTTTTTGTAATTATCATGGGCCAATATGGCGACAACTCGTAATATTCAACTATAAGTGGGTAACACTCTATCACTGATCAATTTCTCTTAGAGCATAAATACATATGGGCCGTCAAGGCCTCGGACATACTGTAAAAAATGAAACTCCATCTACAAATCCTCTAAGATTATTTGACTTCAATGGGACAGGGTACTGGCCTACCCATAAGTCTGTAGCAAAACTCTGATGCGATGACTTATAGACGCGGCTGCACTCAGAATGAGGTGGAGTCTTACCGATCCTTCGCTGAATGCCAATCTCGTCTACTATGAGGGCTTGTCAAACTAATTTTCTATAACTGCAGGCATGAATGCAGCGTCCCTAACAAAAGGACGTCAGTACGAATAATGTATCAGTATGTAAGGTTGGAACTGAAACATAACAGTATGTCAACATTTAATTAAGAACATGGAAGAAACATGGAGTAAAGGACTCAACATGTATGTCTGGACAACTCTATAAGTCATGAAATATTCATAAAACCATGCATATGCGTATAATCATGTAATGCATAGGTCTGTACGTACATAACATCATCAAGCCTCTAAGGCATCCCATGTAACGACTCGGCCGGTTGTTTCATGAGTTGCTGCTCCATTTCCCCCATTTTTACTTCTTTATGTGTTGTTCAGCTGTATTTCGTCATATCGTGTTGGTTGTTCTGTGCTTGGAGTGGTCATGGAGTGAAATGAGACACTTAGTCTCTTATTTGGAAGCTTTAGTTAGAAAAGTCAATCGGATGCTGGCTTGTGTGTAAATGATCTTGGAACTTGGTTTTTATGGTTCGGATAGCTTCTTTAGGTGATTTGGGACTTAGGAGCATGATCGGAATATATGTTGGAGGTCCATGGTAGATTAGGCTTGAATTGGCGAAATTAGAGTTTTGGCGTTTTAGGTTGATAGTGGAAATTTTGATATCGGGGTCGAATTTTAATTCCCGAAATTGGAGTAGGTCCGTTGTATCATTTGGGACGTGTGTGCAAAATTTCAAGTCATTCAGATGAGGTTTGATAGGCTTTTTGATCGTTTGCAGAATTCGGAAGTTTTGGAATCCTTAGGCTTGAATCCGAGAGTGATATGGTGTTTCGACGTTGTTTTGAGTGTTCTAAGGGTTGGTATGAGTTTGAATGGTGATATGTGACTTGTTGGCATGTTTGGTTGAGGTCCCGAGGGCCTCGAGATGGATTTGGATGGTTGGCAGAAGATTTGGAATTTGATTGGAGCTGCAGAATTTTCTGCTTCTGTTGTTTCCGCACCTACGGATTGGGGACCGCAGGTGCGATGATTGCAGGTGCGTGGGGCTGACCGTAGGAGCGGATTTAGTCACAGGAGCGGATGTATAACTGCACCTACGGGCCCGCAGGTGCGAGGCCTGTAGCGCAGGTGCGGAAGATGGCCCCCTTAAGTGAAAATCGCAGAAGCGATAGCGCAGGTGCGCTTAAGGGACCGCAGATGCGGAATCCGTTGGTCAGAGAACTATATAAGTTTCCCGTCGTGATTTTCAGCCTTGTTTCACCATTTTTTAGGCGGGCTTGGAGCTTTTTGAGAGGATTTGAAAAGGGATTCAAGGGGTAACGCTTAAAGGTAAGATTTTACTCAATACTCGATTCTATGGTGATTTCTAACTGATTAGACATGAAATTATTGGAATTTAACGGTGAAAATTGGAGAATTAGGGCTTGAAATTGGAGAGTTTTCATTGGGGATTTGAGGGGCCATTTGAGGTCCGATTTGGATGTTCTTGGTATGTATGGACTCATGGGAGGATAAGATTCTAGTGATGTGAATTTTATCGAATTCCGAGACGTGGGCTTGGGGGTCGGGTTTGGCCAATTTCGGGATTTTTGATGTAATTTGATTATATTCGTGTGGGCTTTGTTCCTTTAGCTTATATTGACGGCATGAATCTGGTTTTTGTTAGATTTGGAGCATTCGGAGGCCGAGTAGATTGTAAATGTACCTGAGGGTATGAAACCCCGGATTTCACATCGTTTTACTACTTCGAGGTGATGCACATGCAAGATGATGAGCGTGGAGCCATGCACCGTTGGGGATTGTGACTTGGTCAATCCCGTATGACTATTAAGTCATGTATTTGATAGAAAACTATTTGATACTATTGTGTTTTGGAAAGTATTACCATGTTTTGGGCTAAATGCCATATTTGGGCCTTGTACCAACTGTTTGGACCCTTTGGGGCTTTCTTTACTGAAATTCCTTGCTGTTTTGATTTAATAACTGTAATCAGTCTTGCTGTGTTTTACTAACTTAATAACTCTGTTCTATTTACTCTGTTTTGATTCTATAAATGATATTTTGGGCCGAGCACCTGTTTTACTGTTAGCCCGAGTGGCTTGAGAGATTTCTGACTGAGTGAGGCCGAGGGCCTGTGTTGTGAGGATATCATGGGATCGGGCTGCGTGCCGCAGCATGTTGTACTGATTGTGATATATGAGAGTCCGAGGGCCTGACTTATTATGCCACGAGATGGCTTGTGATAGCGCTTGGGCTGTAGGAGCCCCTCCGGAGTCTGAACACCCCCAATGAGCGCGGGTACCCAGTAAGTGTGATGTGATGTTGCCCGAGAGGCTGATCTTGATTATGTTGTTGCCCGAGGGGCTGATTATGAGTGATTGTGAGTAGCCCGAGGGGTTGGTTCTGTTGATATTTTTGCCCAAAGGGTGGTTATGGTACACGTCTTGCCCGAGGGGCTGTTTATGTTCTTTTTATTTTTACTTCACTGCTACACCACTTGTTTGAAACTATTGAAAGATGTTTTTAAAAGAAAAAGGTTTTACTGAAACTGAGTTGTTTTTACGAGTTAATTGATTTCTGTATTGTTTTGGACATATATTGTTTTGCTCTAGTGTTATGACGTGGAATTATCTGTTTTCTTACTGCTCAGCTTTCATTTACTTTTAATACTTACTGAGTTGGCGTACTCACATTACTCCCTGCACCTTGTGTGCAGATCCAGGAGTTGCGGCTCGCGATAGTGTGCATTGATTGTCCATTCAGCAGGATTTTGGAGTCGACAAGGTAGCTGCATGGCGTTCGCAGCCCTGTTCTTCTCCCTCATATCTTCCCTCGATTTATTTGGGTTTGTCTTCCAGACATTGTTAGACTTTATTGCATTGAGACAGAGTTGTAGTTGCTCGTGACTTGTGAAACCCCGATGTCGGGCTTGTGTTATATTTCTGCACTGGTTATTTAGACTGATATTATGAGATTTTGTAAATTAATGGCTTAAAACTGACTTTTATAGAGTAATGGTTTGATTTGGGAATTGTGTCGGCTGGCCTAGTTTCACGATAGGCGACATCACGACCGGGTCAGTTTTAGGGTTGTGACAAGTTGGTATTAGAGCCTAGGTTACATAGGTCTCACGAATCATGAGCGGGTTTAGTAGAGTCTCGCTGATCGGTACGGAGACGTCTGTACTTATCCTCGGGAGGCTGTAGAACCTTTAGGAAAAACATCATATCCTTGAATTCCTGTCGTGCAAATCTGTTGATTCTGGTAACTAAACTTCTGTTATTCTATTCTCTCACAGATGGTGAGGACACGTGCTACTGGTCAGGACGAACGACCACCAGTTGGGGCCACTAGGGGCCGAGTACGCGGTCAAGGCCGTGGTAGGGGCAGGGGTGTATCCCGCACAGCAGCTAGGGCAGCACCTGCAGATCCACCGGCCGCCCTAGTTCAGGATCAGGTCCCAGTTACGAATGCTCCAACGGTACCAGCTCAGGCACCGGCTGTGCCTATTGTTATCCCAAGCCTTCAGGAGGCCCTGGCCTAGATTCTATCAGTTTGCACTAGCCTGGCTCAGGTGGTCTAAGTTACTACGGCCACAGCTACTTCTCAGGTCGGGGGAGGCACTCAAACTTCCGCCGCTCGCACACCTGAGCAGGTCGTGCAAGGACTTCAGACAGCAGGGGGCACCTCCAACCTAGCCGGTTGTAGCTGCTCAGGACTATGTAGCTCCTGTTATGCCAGAGGACGAGCAGCGCAGATTGGAGAGGTTTGGTAGACTTCAGCCTCCGTCATTTAGTGGTGCTGAGGGTGAGGATGCTCAGGGTTTCTTGGATAAGTTTCAGAGGATGTTTTAGACCGCAGGTATTCTGGAGACCAGTGGGGTCTCGTTCACTACAATCCAGTTCTCCGGGGCTGCACTTAGATGGTAGGAGGCTTACGAGAGGCGTAGGCCAGTTGCTGCAGCGCCCCTTTCTAAGCAGCAGTTCTCCGTTCTCTTCCTGGAGAAGTTTGTACCTGAGTCTCGCCGAGAAGAGCTGTGCAGGCAGTTCGAGCTGCTTCGTCAGGGTGATAGATCTGTCACACGGTATGAGATGCGGTTCTCCGAGTTGTCTTATCATGTGGTATGGTTGGTTCCCACAGACTGAGAGGGGATTAGGAGGTTTATAGATGGCCTCGGTTTCCAGCTTTGACTGCCTATGACCAGAGAGAGAGTGTCTGGTTCTACCTTTGATGAGGTTGTGGACATAGCTTGACAGATTGAAATGGTTCTTGATCAGGAGAGGTTTGAGAGGGAGGCTATGAGGCCTCATGGTTAGGGTGGATTCAGTGGTACTCCTCATGGGGTCAGTTTCAGCACGGTAGAGGCCGTCCATTCCGGCATGCTCAATTAGCTCACCCAGCTTATCGTGGGGTATCATTAGGACATGGTTCTTACAGTTCTCATCAGGGCCATTCCTCAGTTAGTGCCCTTCCTGCCCAGAGTTCATCCCGTGCTCCATCAGTTCAGGGCTCTTCTATGCCAGGTTCTTTTTCTAGTCATCTCAGTGCTAGGGGTTCCCTTCAGTCCCCGTCTCCGACACCTGGGGGTTGTTATGAGTGTGGAGAGTTGGGGCATATGTGTAGGCAGTGTCCTCGTCGTCTTGGGGGTTCGTCTCAGCAGAGGAGTTAGCCATCGACTTCAGCACCAGTTACCTCACCACCCACCCAACTAGCTAGGGGTGGAGGACAGTCAGCTAGAAGTCGCCCTAGAGGGGGAGGTCGATCAGGTGGTGGTCAGGCCCGTTTCTATGCACTCCCAGTAAGACCCGATGTTATTGCTTCAAATGCTGTGATTACAGGCATTGTTTCAGTTTGCCATAGAGATGCCTCTGTGTTATTTGATCCCGGTTCCACTTTTTCATATGTGTCATCATATTTTTCTCGTTATTTGGATAAGCCTCGTGAGTCTTGTGTCATATGTTCGTGTATCTACTCCGGTGGACGATACTGTTGTTATAGGCCGTGTATATCGATCGTGTGTGGTGACTATTTGGGGTTTGGAGACCCGAGTGGACCTTCTGTTGCTTTGTATGGTCAATTTTGATGTGATATTGGGAATGGATTGGTTATCCCCGTGTAGTACTATTTTGGACTGTGATTCTAAGACAATGACACTGGCTATGCCGGGTGTGCCACGGATTGAGTTGCGAGGTTCGATTGATTTTGTCCCCAGCAGGGTGATCTCTTTTTTGAAGGCCCAGCGGATGTTTGGGAAGGGTTGTCTTTTTTACGTAGCCTTCATGAGGGATGTCAGTGTAGAGACTCCTAGTATTGATTTAGTCCCGGTAATGAGGGACTTTCCAGATGTGTTTCCTACAGACCTGTCGGGCATACCACCGGACAGGGATATTGACTTTGGTATTGATTTGGTGCCAGGCACTCAACCCATTTCTATTCCACCGTATCATATGGCACCGGCGGAGTTGAAGGAGTTGAAGGAGCAGCTTCAGGAACTCCTTGATAAGGGTTTTATTCGGCCTAGTGTGTCGCCTTAGGGTGCGCCAGTTCTATTTGTGAAGAAGAAGGATGGCACGATGAGGATGTGCATTGATTATAGGAAGTTAAACAAGGTCACAATCAAGAACAAGAATCCTTTGCCTCGCATTGATGACTTATTTGACCAGCTTCAGGGAGCGAGGGTGTTCTCCATGATTGATCTCCGTTCAGGGTATCACCAGTTGAAGATCAGGGACTCGGACATTCTTACGACAGCTTTCAGGACCCGATATGGTCATTATGAGTTCCTTGTGATGTCTTTTGGGCTAACCAATGCCCCAGCAGTGTTCATGCATTTGATGAACAGCGTGTTTCGGCCTTATCTCGACTCGTTTATCATTGTATTCATTGATGATATTCTGGTGTATTCGCGTAGTCAGGACGAGCACGCGGAGCATTTGAGAGTGGTATTGCAGCGGTTGAGGGAGGAGAAGCTTTATGCAAAGTTTTCCAAGTGTGAGTTTTGGCTCAATTCAGTGGCTTTCTTGGGGAACGTGGTGTCCAGTGAGGGTATTCAAGTTGATCCAAAGAAGATAGAGGCGGTTCAGAGTTGGCCCAGGCAAATCCTCAGCCACAAAGATTCGTAGCTTTCTTGGTTTGGCAGGTTAATGTCGTCAGTTCGTTCAGGGATTTTCATCTATGGAATCACCCTTGACCAAATTGACTCAAAAGGGTGCGCCATTCAGGTGGTCGGATGAGTGTGAGGCGACCTTTCAGAAGCTCAAGACTACCTTGACCACAACTCCGGTGTTAGTTTTGCCATAAACTTCAGGTTCATATACAGTGTATTGTGATGCTTCGAGAGTTGGTATTTGGTGTGTGTTGATGCAGGAGGGTAGAGTGATTGCTTATGCTTCTCGTCAGTTGAAGCCCATGAGAAGAACTACCTTGTTCATGATCTAGAGTTGGCTGCCATTGTTCACGCGTTGAAGATTTGGAGGAATTATCTGTATGGTGTGTCTTGTGAGGTGTTTACTGATCATCATATCCTCCAACACTTGTTCAAGTAGAAGGATCTTAATTTGAGGTAGCGGAGGTGGTTGGAGCTGCTAAAGGACTATGATATCACTATTTTATACCATCTGGAGAAGGCCAATATAGTGGCCGATGCTTTGAGTAGGAAGGCGGTGAGTATGGGTAGTTTGGCATATATTCATGTTGGGGAGATACTCTTGCAATTGATGTTCAGGACATGGCCAATCGGTTTGTGAGGTTGGATATTCGGAGCCAGTCGGGTCTTAGCTTGTGTGGTTTCTCGGTCTTCCTTTTTTGATCGCATCAGAGAGCGCCGGTATGACGATCCTCATTTGCTTGTCCTTAAGGAAAGAGTTCAGCACGACGATGCCAGAGATGTGACGATTGGTGATGATGGGGTATTGAGGATGCAGGACCGGATATGTGTGCCCAATGTAGATGGGCTTCGGGAGTTGATTCTGGAGGAGGCCCATAGCTCGCGGTATTCCATCCATCTGGGTGCCGTAAAGATGTATCAGGATTTGAGACAACATTATTGGTGGAGAAGGATGAAGAAGGATATTGTGGGATTTGTAGCTCGGTGTCTCAATTGTCAGTAGGTGAAATATGAGCATCAGAGACCGGGTGGCTTGCTTCAACAGTTAGATACTCCAGAGTGGAAGTGGCAGCGGATTAACATGGATTTCGTAGTTGGACTTCCACAGACTTTGAAGAAGTTCGATGCTATTTGGGTGATTGTGGATCGGTTGACCAAGTCCGTGCACTTCATTCCTATGTGTACTACCTATTCTTCAGAGCGGTTAGCAGAGATTTATATCCGGGAGATTGTTTGCTTGCATGGTGTCCTAGTTTCCATCATCTCAAATAGAGGTACTCAGTTCACTTTGGAGTTTTGGAGAGCCGTGCAGCGAGAGTTGGGTACTCAGGCTGAGTTGAGCACAACTTTTCACCCTCAGACGGACGGGCAGTCCGAGCTCACTATTTATATATTGGAGGACATGTTGCGTGCTTGTGTCATTGATTTTGGAGGGTCATGGGATCAGTTTCTACCGCTCGCGGAGTTTGCATATAATAACAGTTATCAGTCGAGTATTCAGATGGCTCTATACGAGGCTTTAAATGGGAGGCGGTGCAGATCTCCAGTTGGTTGGTTCGAGCCGGGTGAGGCTAGGCTTTTTGGTACAGACTTGGTGCAGGATTCTTTGGACAAGGTGAAGGTGATTCAAGAGCGGCTTCGTACAGCGCAGTCAAGACAAAAGAGTTATGCTGACAGGATGGTTTGGGATGTGTCCTACATGGTTGGGGAGAAGGTTCTATTGAAGGTTTCACCCATGAAGGGTGTTATAAGATTGGGGAAGAAGGGTATATTGAGTCCTCAGTTCATTGGGCCTTTTAAGGTGCTTCAGAGGATTGGGGAGGTGGCTTATGAGCTGGCTTTGCCACCTAGCTTGTCGAGTGTGCATCCGGTATTTCATGTTTCTATGCTCCGGAAGTATATTGGCGATCCGTCTCATGTTTTGGACTTCAGCACGGTTCTGTTAGACGGTGATTTGACTTATGATGTGGAGCCAGTGGCTATTTTTGAGCGGCAGGTCCGAAAGTTGAGATCAAAGGATATAGCTTCAGTGAAAGTGTAGTGGAGAGGACGGCCCGTGGAGGAGGCTACCTGGGAGACCGAGCGGGAGATGCGGAGCAGATATCCTACCCTATTTGAGGTTCCAGGTATGTCTCTTGACTCGTTCGAGGACGAACGTTTGTTTAAGAGGGGGAGGATGTAACGACCCAGCCAGTTGTTTCATGAGTTACCGCTCCATTTCCCCTATTTCTGCTTATTTATGTGTTGTTCATGTGTATTACGTCATATCGTGTTGGTTGTTCTATGTTCGGAGTGGTCATGGAATGAAATGAGACACTTAGTCTCTTATTTGGAAGCTTTAGTTGAAAAGTCAACCTGAAGTTTACTTGTGAGTAAATGATCTCGGAAGTTGGTTTTTATGGTTCGGATAGCTTCGTTAGGTGATTTGGGACTTAGGAGCGTGATCAGAATGTATGTTGGAGGTTCGTGGTAGATTTAGGCTTAAATTGGCGAAATTGGAGTTTTGGCGTTTTCCGGTTGGTAGTGGAAATTTTTATATCGGGGTTGAACTGGAATTCCGGAAATTGGAGTAGGTCCGTTGTGTCATTTGGGACGTGTGTGCAAAATTTCAGGTCATTCGGATGAGGTTTGATAGGCTTTTTGATCGTTTGCGGAATTCGGAAGTTTTGGAATCCTTAGGCTTGAATCCGAGAGTGATTTGTTGCTTCGACATTGCTTTGAGTGTTTTGAGGGTTGTATGAGTTTGAATGGCGATATGTGACTTGTTGGCATGTTTGGTTGAGGTCCCGAGGGCCTCGGGATGGATTTGGATGGTTAGCGGAAGATTTGGAATTTGAGTGGAGCTGCAGAATTTTCTGCTTCTGTTGTTTCCGCACCTGCAGATTGGGGACCTCAGGTGCGATGATCCCAAGTGCGTGGGGCTGACCGTAGGAGCGGATTTAGTCGCAGGAGCAGTTGGATTTTTGATACCCAATTTTTTGCATAATATTTTCAAACTATGCTTTGGCACCAATTAGTATTTTTCATACAATTTTTGCATTTTTAAAATATTTTAATTAATTTATCCCATCATTTTATTTATAAAAAAATTATTGATTGCATCACAAATAGTTCTACAATAATTTTTGTGGCTTAATTTCATCATTTACATTTGCATTAAGTTTCAATTATTGCACCAATATCCACGTTTGTATTTTCGGATGCTAGCCTATGCATTCATTATTACATTATTTTACCAAAAAATAGCCTTTTACATTTTTAAAATATTAAATAATTACTTTAAAACATTTCCATGCATGAAAATCATTTTTTATAATTTATTAAGAATTTTTTAAAATTGTTTTAACAATTAATTATGTATTTAACAAATAGCCCCCTTTTCATTCGAAACTAGCCTATTAAATCAGCCCAGTTTTAACCCCTTTAATACCAGCCCAATTCACCCAAGCCCAATCTGCACCCAGCCGACCCAAGATCCCCATCAAATCGTGGCCGTTGATCCTTTAGATCAACGGTCCATATCAATACTTACCTTTTTTTAATCAAACGACCCCCTAAACCCTAATCATTTCCTCCATACAGCCGCCCTAAAACCCCTTTCCACTCCAATTCTCTCAAAACCTAACCCTAATCCACCCTCGCCGTCACTCATCTATGGCCATTCATGGTGGTTTCTCATCACCCCCAGGCCTCTGACGGCCCCTCCTATGCTGGTATCATCATCTCTAGGGTCCTCAAGGGACCAGGATTAGTCTGCTTACGCCTGTGGTCTTTGCTTGCCTGTTTCAGGCTGTTCTGGTTCGATTTTGAGTAAGATCTTCCTATGCCGCTTAAAGTCTATGGATTTCTAAGCTTGTTTCTTCAACTCTGTGTTGTTCTTCTCAAAACCCTAATTTTTGTCCTTTGAACTTCTCAGATATGTGCAAGATCTGAGATAGATCGAACCTATTTCACATGAGTTTTACAAGAACCTTCTAATTTTCGAATGGTTTTCCATTTTTTCTAAACTAGGGTTTTCCCGAAAATTTCTTTCTTCAAAACGTTTTATAATTTTGAGTGTTTAATCTTATGTTTCTTATGTGTTTAAACCGATTTCGTAAGATTTTGCTTTAACCCCAACTCGTTTATGCTAAAAACCCTAATTTTTCGACATTTTGTTTGGATTCTGAGCTTGTCCGGTTTACTGTGTACTGACTTTCTCCAATGCTTTGGTTCCTGTGATTTTTCTTTCGCCTAATTAGATGTCTTGTGATTTTTATCCTAATGTGCCTCTATTAAGGTTCTTGGTTTGACTTTTTACCAATTCTATGTGTCTATATTCATTTTTGCCTATTCATGGTAAACCTATATTTTCACCCTTAAATCAGTGTTGATTTTGAATTCTTGATTTATCAATCTGTTTCCTGACTATTCCTTTCTTGCCTTATTTGAAATTGCCTGCGATACTTGCTGACTCCTTGCATGATTCTTTCCTTAATTAAACCATTGACTGTTGTACTCCGAAGCTCTTTATTTTTTGTTTGATTTGAACTCTTTTCCTTAATAAGATCTCTGATTCTTACTTCTATACTCTATCTAATTGAACCTGTTGCCTTAATTAGTTCATGTCATTACCGTTGGTTCATTTTCCATGAATCCTATTTGTTCACTAGTATGTCCAAGCTGCACTGTTTGTTTACTGTCTCGCCCATCATGGCTAAATTCTGCTTGTTCTACACGTGATTAGTATTTCTAAACTTTGAATGCTTCATGAAGTACTTGTCTAGTTTATTCATCTAACTCTTACCTACTCTACTTCACTAATGAGATATTGTTAAGAGTAGCCGTTTCAAAGGTATTCTAGTTGTGTGTATTGGTCATGTCTAAGACCTATGTATTCTCAACATATCTTTGCTGTAATCTTTGTAACGAACCTGTCAGTTCCACAACTTCTTGAGGAATTTGTGTATTTGTTTTCTATCACTAAGGTGCATTCTATGTGTCCCCTACCCCTTTCTCCTTGTGTTAAGTCTGTTTGCCAAAGTGTTTTCTGAGGCTGTTCTGGGATAGGTATTCTGATTTCATGATGTTCTTTTTCATGCTTTTCCAACTACTGTTTTTTTCTCAAACCAGTACAGGTTTTCAGAAACTCTTTTCATTCTTAAGACCTTCCTTTATACTGTTTACCAAACTCTTTCAAATCATTATTCACTCTCACATTACTCTTAGATTACTAAGTCCTGCCCCTCTGGAATGTGTACTGCCTTGAGACCTTGAGATCACTCTGAACTCTGGCATATTACGGCTGGCAATTCCACACTGCACATAAACCAGTTCTTATTTGAGAAAGGTCTGGGTGTGAGCACTGCCCGGGATCCTTGAGGTCCTTAGGGAACTCTAACACACCTAGACATGAAATTGGCTATGGAACTTTGAGCACTTGAGGCTACTGAAGGCGTAGAAACTACTTTGGGCATATTCAGGCTCCCTATAGTTTAATGTATATTTATATTTATGTAACTCATTCAATTCTTGGTCTATAATAATTAATTGTAAACAAACATTGGAGTGACTAGTGAAAAAGGAGGGTACTTGTATATTGTGGGTAAAGTTGGGTAGATAACATGCCTATAGGGTTTATTTTGATTTACATGTGTTGTGTTAGACAATCTGCCTATAGGATTTCTTGGTTGAAATGAATTCTACCTGCTCCATTTCGTATAATTAGATATCATACCTATAGGATTTAAAATCAACTTTAATAGAAATCATGCCTATAGGGATTTCGCTTTGGTCATATAAATTCTGCTCGTTTCACCTTATGTTTAATTAGAAACCATGCCTATAGGATTTAAATCAGCTTTAGTTAGATCTAAAACCAGTTTAACTCATATTTGTAGATTCTGAATCATTAACCAATCTATTTGTTTCTTTAATAAGTTTTCAACGTTGCATTAATCAATATCACTAGAAAGCATGCCAATAGGATTCAAATTGCCCGTTTAAGGTTGCTTACTATTTTACTACATTACTGATCAATGATTAGATACCATGCTCATAGGACATCACTATTATACGCCTAGGCAAGCCTGTAGGGTGACTAAAATTCTGCAAACTATAAAACTACGCCTTGTATTTGAGACTGTTCATATTCAACTGGTTTAAGAATCAGTAGGCAAATGAATTAAGTTCTTTCACACCTTGGTCCTAACTCAATACTTCATATTCTCTACTCACCTAGATATCCTGTTCTAGGGCCTCTTTTTAATACCTAAAACCGTGTTTAAAGCGTGCACTTGCTTGCTCTGTTTGTGGAGGTAAATGTGAGCCTTTAATTGTTCTCTCTTTAGTGCAGTCCTAATTGTTTTTGGTTGACGCCTAGATTTTTCTGCTTTAAGTACCTTAGGATGGTCTAGAACTACCTAAATTAGAGGTCTTAAATACCTCCAGGGCCACAAGGAAGGGACGGGTAGTGCACATATAGGATATCTTTCAAGGTTGCTAGAACGCTTTAGGCTATGACCAAGGGGAGGGAATTGGGTAGTAAGGATATGATGACTACGCGCTAATGTCACGTGTAGCCCCTCATTGAGGAGTTATTACCGGGCATTGTGTCGGTATGATTCTATAGGCTAACCAACCTAGGACCCCTCATTCCTAACTCCCGTTGTTTAAGCGAATTCATTTTTCTTTACACATGTGCAAATTGTTCAAATCTCTCTCTTGCTCCCCTTACCTAAATCGTACCTGTATTTAGAATATGAAAACATGCCTTCATTTGCAAATATGTGTTGAAACTATTTACTTGTTCAAAATGACTGATTCATATAAGTTCGGCTGGGACCCACCGTTGTGGACCGCGAGGAGTGCCTAACATCTTCCCCCCAATGTTATTTCGAGCCCTTACCCTAATCTCTGGTAATGGAACTAGTTACATACATTAGCTGCCCTAACGCACCATAATCCGTTAGGTGGCGACTCTTCAAACACCCAATTCCCAAAAGGAAACGAGTCGATTCCCCATGAGTGTCGAAACCCGGACTCCCTCGCAAAGGGCAAAAAAGGGCGCGCGACATCATGGCGACTCCGCTGGGGATGTTCTGGGCTCTTACCATAACGAACTTATTTTTATGAATTAGTTTAAGTGTGCTCTATCCCACGTACCCTTTCCCCTTACTTGCATTTAACTATTTTTTAAGCATTTATGATTTCTTTATTTTCCTGAAACTGACTTGTCTCTTTGTTTTCTTCTTCTGTAACTATCTTTCAATTATTTATATACTGCATTTATCATTTTTACGTGCAAATACTTGACAACATGCTGTTTATTATTGCATATATCATACTCCACGTCATATTCCACTCGTGCGTATCAAATCCTATTGCAACGCTTGATGAGTGGTTGCGCTCTTCCAATTTATTACCCTTAAATTCGGAAAGGCTTATTTGCGGTAAAACTAGTCGATCAACGGCGCAGTCGACGATTTTGTGCCTTTCCCCCTCAAGTTGTCCGCTTGAGGGTACCAATGTAGACCCCCATAGTAACCTTACTCTGATCATAATTGTGCATGCATCATGGTCAAACCTAGTCGGATTAATATGTTGTCCACATAATAATCCTTTAAGACGAGCCTTATCTAAAAGTCCCCCGGGGTTTCCACAATCCCAGCGGACACAACCACGTCCTGTTTATTAATTTGGAGAACTAAATGCCAAAATGCTAATCAAGAATGTACAAATAGTCGAGTCTAGTGGGGGAGAAGGGCCTAACCTTTTTGTTTTGCAGAAATGAGGCACGATGTCCCCAGATTCGGGATGGTCAGCAACATTCCACCATTGCTACTCGATTGGTGCGAGGACTTTTCCTCGAGTGAAAAGAAACACGTAAGAAAGAACTTGGGCAATTTACCTTCTCTGCTAGACATTCAGCCAAACAATAGGTTGATCGAGGCTGCCACTTTGTTTTGGGATAGTGAAAGGGCTGTGTTCCGTTTCGGCGATATAGAAATGACATCACTCCTAGAAGAAATTGGGGGACTTGCGGGATTGGCTTGGGATAGCCCTGGGTTATTGGTGCCGGAGAACCTTACTGTTAAAGGGTTTTTAAAGATGATGGGGCTGAAGAAAAAAGCTGACTTGGGATGCCTGAAGGAATCCTACATACCCTTCGAATACTTGTATGAAAGATATGGCCATAGCAAGTCCTACCGTACCTTCCATGACGAGCTTTCTATCACTTCTCTAGCCACATCCACCGCAGAGTGTTCGTGGTCATTGTGTGCTTCTTGGGCCTGATAGTATTCCCAATGAAAAGAGAAAGAATCCATACTAGGTTAGCCATGGTCACCAAGACTTTGATGGAAGGGATCAATGGACAGATATACATTATAGTCCCCATGATCATAGCCGACGTCTACAGGGCTCTGGGGCGCTGTCAAAGGGGGATCAAGCATTTCGAAGGTTGTAACCTGTTGCTGCAGTTGTGGTTATTAGAACATCTTCAAAGGGGCCAGTGTTGCCAAGAACTCCCGCGAAGGGCTTGGAACAACCATATTGCCTTCCATCACCCCAAGCGGATACATTCCGGACATGTTTGTTCAGCCGGAAAGTGCTAGAGAGTGGGTGGAGTTCTTCGACAATCTGACCGAGGAACAAATGCAATGGATGTTTGAATGGTTCTCAACAGACGAATTCATCATCAGATCCAGGGACGCTCCACACTTGTTGCTGATTGGGTTAAGAGGAATATACCCTTATGTCCCTATCCGAGTTATGAGGAAGGCAGGCAGGAACCAAGTTGTACCAAGGGTTGCCAAGATGAGTCATTTAAGAGCAGACTTGCAAGACGACGACGTCCCTTACGAGTTTCAAGCCCAGCACATGTGGCACTGCAAAATCATTGTGGAAATGAACACCATTGAGCCTTACAGGTATCATGCACAACATTATACCAGTTCCGAAGAAAGATGGGAAAGTCAGAGTATGTGTTGACTATCGGGATTTAAACAGAGCAAGTCCCAAGGACGACTTCCCACTGCCAAACATACACTTCGTGATCGATAATTGCGCCAAACATGAATTCCAATCCTTTGTAGATTGCTTCGCGGGTTATCACCAGATCTGGATGGATGAAGAAGACGCAGAGAAAATAGCTTTTATTACACCATGGGGGGTATACGTCTACAAGATGATGCCATTTGGTCTAAAGAATGCTAGGGATACTTACATGAGAGCCATGACAACCATCTTCCATGATATGATACACAAAGAAATAGAGGTGTATGTGGACGACGCCATTATCAAATCCAAGAGGGCCGCATATCACATAGAAGACTTGAGAAAATTCTTTGACAGGTTAAGGAGGTAAAACTTGAAGCTGAACCCCGCAAAGTGTGCGTTCGGGGTTCCCGCGGGAAAATTATTGGGATTCAATGTCAGCAGTCGAGGGATCGAGCTAGATCCATCTAAAGTCAAGGCTATTCAGGAGTTACTGGCACCTAGGAGAATGTAGGACGTCTCAACTATATCAGTCGCTTCATAGCACAATCCACAGTCATATGTGAACCCATCTTCAAGATGCTGAGGAAAGATGTCGAGACAAGCTGGACCGAGGACTGTCAGAAAGCTTTTGACAAGATCAAGGAGTACCTGTCCACACCACCAGTCTTGGTCCCGCCAGAGCCGGGACTCTATCTATCTGTATTGGATGGAGCCTTCGGATGTGTTCTGGGAAAACATGACGAGACAAGGAGAAAGGAGCAGGCCATATACTACTTGAGTAAGAAGTTCACACCTTACGAAGCACGGTACTCTCTGCTGGAACGCACTTGTTGTGCTTTGACATGGACAGCCCAGAAGTTGAGGCAATACTTCTGTGCATATACCACATACCTCACATCTAGGATGGACCCTTTGAAGTATATATTTTAGAAACCCATGCCGACTGGAAAGTTGGCCAAATGGCAGATACTGTTAAGTGAGTTCGATATCGTCTACGTAACTCAAAAGGCGGTCAAAGGACAAGCATTGGCGGACCATCTCGCTGAAAATCGGGTGGGAGGAGAATACGATCTTTTGAAAACGCATTTTCTTGATGAAGAGGTGTTATTCGTAGGAGAGGACATTACTGAAGCATGCGACAGATGGAGGATGTTCTTTGATGGGGCTGCAAATTTCAAAGGGGTAGGCATTGGAGCGGTTTTGGTATCAGAAACAGGTAAACATTATCCGGTATCTGCTAAACTCAGAATTCCCTGCACCAACAACATGGCAGAGTATGAGGTCTGCATATTAGGACTCAACATGGCAGTTGATATGAATATTCAGGAGCTGCTGGTAATTGGTTATTTTGATTTGCTTGTGCACCAGGTACAAATAGAGTGGGTCACCAAGAATTCCAAGATATTGCCATATTTGCACCATGTGCAGGAATTCAGGAAGAGGTTCACAAAGATAGAGTTTCGGCACGTAACCAAAATTCAGAATGAGTCTGACGATGCATTGGACACCTTGTCATCTATGATACAGCATCCAGACATAAATTTCATTGATCCCATCCCAGTAAGAGTCCATAATCAATTGGCTTACTGTGCTCACGTCGACGAAGAGACAGATGGAAAGCCTTGGTTCCACGACATCAAGGCGTATTTGGCGAAAGGAGAATATCTGGAGCATGCAAACCACACTCAAAAATGCACACTCCGGAGATTGTCAATTCACTTCTTCCACAGCAGAGGAAATTTGTACAGGAGAACTCCTGACTTAGGACTGCTAAGATGTGTCGACGCAAAAGAGGCTTCTAAGCTACTTGAGGAGATACATGCTGGGACTTCCGACCCACATATGAATGGTTTTATCTTAGACAAGAAGATACTTAGGGCCGGTTACTTTTGGATGACAATGGAGACAGATTGCGTCCAGTATGTCCATAAATACTATCAATGTCAAGTGCATGCCGTTATGATAAAAGTGCCGCCGAATGAGCTCAATGCAACAAGCTTACCATGGCCGTTCGCCGCCTGGGGAATGGATGTCAGGTCCGATTGAGCCCACTGCTTCAAACGGACAAAGGTTTATTCTGGTAGCCATTGATTACTTCAGAAAACGGGTAGAGGCTGCATCTTACAAAGCTGTGACCAAGAAAGTTGTCGCAGATTTTGTCAATGATCGTATTGTCTGCCGATTCGGTGTTCCCGAGTCTATTTCTACCGATAATGTCACCAATCTCAACAGTGATATGATGAAAGCCATGTTTGAAACTTCCAAAATCAAGCACAAGAATTCAACAGCCTATAGACCTCAGATGAATGGAGCCATAGAAGCCGCCAACAAAAACATCAAGAAGATACTAAGGCAGATGGTAGAAAACCACAAACAATGGCACGAGAAGCTACCCTTTGCTTTTCTAGGATACCGCACTACAATTCGCACATCAACCGGGGCAACTCCCTACATGCTGGTTTATGGTACAGAAGCAGTCATCCCGGCCGAGGTAGAGATTCCTTCTTTAAGAATCATACAGGAAGTTGAACTCAGCGATGTAGAATGGATTAGGAGTCGCTACGAACAATTGGCCCTTATAGATGGAAAAAGGATGAACGCAGTATGCCATGGTCAACTTTATCATAACAGAATGTCCAGAGCTTTCAATAAAAGGGTCAAACCAAGACAATTTGCACCAGCACAACCGGTGCTGAAGAAGATCTTCCCACATCAAGATGAAGCCAAACGGAAATTCTCTCCCAACTGGCAAGGTCCTTATATGGTTCACATGGTGTTAACAGGAGGAGCACTCATACTCACAGAAATGGACGGAGAAATCTGGCCAAAACCAATCAATTCGGACGCAGTCAAGAGATACTATGCTTAGATTATTTATTTTTCCTCATCTGATGTAATTGAACTACGATTGACCTGATTCCCGTTTAAGAGGGGATACGTAGGAAGCCTTATGGGTTCGGTCATATCATAATAAAATTTCCATTTCCCCCTCCCCCTCCCCCCCCCAAGATCAGAAACTGGGGCAGAATTTTGAGGGGGACCCTCAAAATTCCGGAGCAAGTCCAGCCGATGCCAATATATGCCAGACGATCAGAAATCAGTTAAGAAACTGGGGCAGAATTTTGAGAAAGATTCTCAAAATTCTGAATAAGGTTCAACAAGACTCGTTGCTCGCAAGTGGCCGAAGGATCATCTACCAAACCGGGGCAGAATTCTGAGGAGGACCCTTAAAATTCTAACATGAGAAAGCTGCAATGTCTCTGAAACATGTTACAGTCACTAGTTCATCTAAAAAATACTTGATATTTCAATATGTTTCTAAATAACTCTAGTTTTTATCAATAATTGCATATTTTCGAAAACTCTATTTTCGTAACAGTCAGGTGTTACCCAGGGAAACTCAAATAAGGCCCCTAGAACGGAACAAAGCAAGGCCAATGGACAAACGCACGCACCAACCTACCCTCACAAAACTTATAATTTTTCTTTGAACGCAGGCACATTGGACGCAACGGTAACATCCGCAAAAAATATACACGTAACAAGATCACTATCAACCGAACCATCAGACACGGAATATATCTCCAGCTAAGACATATACTACTCTTATTTGCTACTCACTCATTGCATGGGACTAAGCCCTGTCCCACATATTTGCATGAGGCTAATCCTTGCCTCCCTATCTTGCATGAGGCTAATCCTTGCCTCCCTATCTTGCATGAGGCTAATCCTTGCCTCCATATTTGCATGAGGCTAATCCTTGCCTCCATATTTGCATGAGGCTAATCCTTGCCTCCCTATCTTGCATGAGGCTAATCCTTGCCTCCCTATCTTGCATGAGGCTAATCTTTGCCTCTGTATTTTCATGAGACTAATCCTTGCCTCTGTATTTGCATGAGGCTAATCCTTGCCTCCCTATCTGCATGAGGCTAAACCTTGCCTCCACATTTGCCTGAGGCTAATCCCTGCCTCCGCATTTGCCTGAGGCTAATCCTTGCCTCCTTATCTGCATGAGGCTAATCCTTGCCTCCACATTTGCCTGAGGCTAATCCCTGCCTCCGCATCTGCATGAGGCTAGTCCTTGCCTCCCTATCTTGCATGAGGCTAATCTTTGCCTCCATATTTGTATGAGGCTGATCCTTGCCTCCATATTTGCATGAGGCTAATCCTTGCCTCCATATTTGCGTGAGGCTTATCCTTGCCTCCATATTTGCATGAGGCTAATCCTTGCCTCCCTATCTGCATGAGGCTAATCCTTGCCTCCCTATCTGCATGAGGCTAATCCTTGCCTCACTATCTGCAAGAGGCTAATCCTTGCCTCCCCATTTGCCTGAGGCTAATCCCTGCCTCCGCATCTGCGTGAGTCTAATCCTTGCCTCCATATCTACATGAGGCCAATCCTTGCTTCCCCATTGGCCTGAGGCTAATCCCTGCCTCTGCATCTGCGTGAGGCTAATCCCTGCCTCCATGTTTGAGGTTAATCCCTGCCTCCATATTTGCATGAGGCTAATCCCTGCCTCTGTGCTAAATGAAGCTATCCCTGCCTCCACATCTACATGAGGCTAATCCCTGCCTTCGCATTTGCATGAGGCTAATCCCTGCCTCCATATTTGCATAGGGACTAAGCATTGACCCTCCTTGCATAAATATCGATCTATTTTGGCACTAACTATTTATTTGGCTAAGCTATGCCCTTCATTTCACACGACTAAGCCTTGTCTTGGTAACATCATACTATTGCATCTCATGGGCTGAAATATCGCCAATATTTCCAAAGGCATCATACTCATAGCCGGAGGACACCATGCCATGGGCTGAGGATCTCTCAAATTTGCATATCGTTATTCAAATGCGTCATAGTTCGGAGGCACCATCTTCATGGCCCGAGAACATCATTTCATGGCCTACGAATCCCGCAGTAAACAATTCATGGCCCAGGACATCATGGTCTGAGGACGTCATCCTTAACCGTCCAAAGACAACTTTCATGGTCCAAAGGGAATCTGCATCATGTTTATATTTTCGCACAAAATACATGTTTGTAGTGTCTTCTATCTGTAAGTGACCGGTAAGCGACTGCTATCCCAGCAAGAGAGACCTCGCTCCAGTTCTTTCAACTATCTCAAACTTGACCATTCACCATAACCACTCTCCCACCCATTCCGAAATCTCGTGTCCGTTCTTGTAAAGACCTCATTGGTATTTTCCGCCGATGGATCCAGAACTACACATGCCCTGATTCTTGTAAAATCGGGGATATGAAGGCAGCTCAAAGACCGGATTTCGGCCTCTATCTTTCAAAACATCCCATCCGATCAAAATTGGCCATCATGTTTTTACCCGAAAACTCTTTCATCCTTCCCGGGTATAGAGGGGCAGCTGTTGATACCCAATTTTTTCCATAATATTTTCAAACTATGCTTTAGTATTTTTCATACAATTTCTGCATTTTTAAAATATTTTAATTAATTTATCCCAGCATTTTATTTATAAAACAATCATTGATTGCATCACAAAATAGTTCTATAATAATTTTTGTGGCTTAATTTTATCATTTGCATTTGTATTAAGTTTCACTTATTGCACGAATAGCCACGTTTGTATTTTTGGATGTGTAACGATCCGGCCGGTTGTTTTAAGAATTAACGCCCCGATCCCCTATTAATTGCATTCCCCGTGTTTGTTTCTGCTATTGTTGTTGGCGGGAAGATTTATTTGGAAATTTGGAGAGTTTTGGGACACTTAGTCCCTATATGAGAGCTTAAGTTTTAGAATTTTGACCGTAGTCAGAGCAGCGTAAAGACGGCCTCGGAATGGAATTCGGATGGCTTCGTTAGCTCCGTTGGGTGATTTCGGGTTTAGGAGCGTGTTCGGATTGTGGTTTGGAGGTCCGTAGCTCATTTAGGCTTGAAATGCCGAAAGTTGAATTGTTGAAGTTTCCGGTTCGATAGTGAGATTTTGATCCGAGGGCCGGAATGGAATTTCGAAAGTTGGAGTAGCTCTGTAGTGTTGATAGACTTTTTGATCGAAAGCGTAATTTGAGAGTTTTTGGAGTTCTTAGGCTTGAATTCGATGTTAAATTGGTGTTTTGATGTTTTTTGGGGTGTTCCGAAGGTTGGAACAAGTTTGAATGATATTTTAGGATTGGTTGGCATGTTTGGTTGAGGTCCCGAGGGCCTCGGGTGTGTTTTGGATGCTCAACGGGTCATATTTTGGACTTAGGAAATTGTAAAAAAATTGCAATAGGTCATTTCTGGTTTCCTTCTTCGCATTCGCGAGTGGGGTCTTGCGTTCGCGAAGAGGAGCTGGGGCTGGTGGAGGTTTAATGCTTCGCGTTCGCGAAGAAGTTCCCGCGATTGCGAGGAAGTGAGGTCTTATACCTACGCGTTCGCGATATGGTCCCGCGTTCGTGTAGGAGGAAGGAAAATGGCATCGCGTTCGCGACATGGACATCGCGTTCGCGATGAAGGAAGGCTGGACCAAGCGAAGTTGTGCTTCACGAACACGAGGGTCCTTCCGCGTTCGCGAAGAAGGAATTATCTGGGCAGAATATAAAATTTCAAAGTCGAGGGTTTAGCCATTTTTATCAAAACTAGAGCTTGGGAGCTCCGATTTGAGCGAGGTTTCGAGGGTTTTTTAGAGATTTCGATTGGGTAATGATTCTTAACTCCTTTTTGCTTATAACCCATTAATCTAAACATGAATTCATCATCTAATTTTGGATTTTGGGTGAGAAATTGGGGAAAATTTTGGAAGAGTTCTTAGACCTAACTTTTGAGTTTTGATTGGGAATTTGACATTGGATTTGGATAATTGTGGTATGTTTAGACTCATGAGAGTATGGGGATTTTGAAAATGTAAATTTTGCCTGATTCCGAGACGTGGGCCTGGAGGGCGTTTTGGTCGTTTTACCTAATTTCGCGTATTAGCTTAGAATTTATTTGTAGAATCAGTTACTTGAAGTGTTATTTACATTATGCAATTGAATTGAATAGATTTGGGCCATTTGGAGTCGAGTACTCGTGGCAAGAACGTGGTTTCGGGTTGATTTTGAGCCGTAGTGGCTTGTCTAATCTTGTGTGGGGGAAACTCCCCCTAGGATTTGGTATTATTGATGTTTGAAATTCCTTGTACGTAAGGTGACGACTGCGTACTTGTGCTAACTGTTGAAAAATCGAATTTCCATTAAGTACTTAGAATTGTGTTTTCCTTTCCTGTTTATACTACTTGCAAGTTAAGCTTGTTGTTAGCTTAGGGAAGCATGTCTAATTGATTTAACTGCTTATTTGTTCTACTGCCCTATTTGAATTATGTGCAGCATGCAAGGTTAGAAATACCTGCTTTACCTTGGTGTGAAATTTGATTGAACTGAGTATTCTTCTTGTTGCTACTGTGTATTTACTTTGGGACTACGGGACGGTATCCCGGGAGATCCCCATGTATGTTTACTTTGGGACTACGGATTTGTATTTCGGGAGATCCCCCTAGACTTTTACATTGGAACTACGGGATTGCACCCGGTAGATTCCCCCATTATTGAGTATTTATATTTGGGACTACGGATGTGTCATGACCCAATTTCCTCTCCGTTGGGTTTCGTGATGGCACCTAGTCTTAAGGGCTAGGTAAGCCTAATAATTTGCGGAAAAATAACAATAAATAATAACATCTAAAATTCTTCTGAAATAAATCCTTTATTCAATGAACATCTTCCCAAAACCCGGTGGTACAAGTCATAAGCTCTACAGAGTTTCACTACCATTTCTAAACACAACCGTATGGAAATAAGTACAACAATGAGAATGTAAAATAGGAAGGTGACTCTGAAGCCTGCGAACGTAGCAGCAGTGCTACCTTGAGTCTCCTCGGCAAGAATCCGCACAGCTACTAGCGAACAATACCTGGATCTGCACAAAAAGATGTGCGGAAGTGTAGTATGAGCACACCATAGCGGTGCCCGGTAAGTATCAAGACTAACCTCGGTGGAGTAGTGATGAGAAACAGTCAAGACACCTACTGGTCAAATGAAATGAATAGGATATGATAATAAAATATCGAGATACAGATAACGAGGTAATATCAACAGCGGAGAGAAATAAAATACAAACAGTAGGAACAATAAAGGAAGAACACGGGTAGTAACGAACGACACCAAGTAAATCAGATAACCAAGTAAATCAACACTGACATAACAGGAACAGAGACAAGTAAGAATGTATCCAAATAAGGAAGACAATGCCAACTCAATCACTCACATCAGGCCTAATACACAATCCCGACCATCTCAAGTCCTCGATTTCTCACATCATAATCTCAACTTCCTAACCTTCAGCACACATGGCACCTTGTGCTCGCATATTTTCCATCTCACTCTTAACAGAAGAAAACCCACATGCTATACAATACATAATGTCCATACAAATACACTCAAGATGTTCAAGAAATCTCATTTACCTAATATAAGTAAATTAGAAATTCTAAACTAATTAGGAAAGCCAGCGAGAAAAGATGAAGTTATTTTTAGAAATTATTTGAATAAAGAAAGTACCATTTTTAATTGGAATACAACATCGTATGAATTACTCCCTTTACCACGGGATTTAATAATTTATAACTTAGTAGAAGTCCCTTTTAAGTAGAATACAACCTCAGACGATTAAGGAAAAATTTAGTTGAGAAACTAATTGAGTCAAAAATGTAGAAGTTTCTGAAGTTTGAAGTATTGAAATATATATATATATATATATACGGCGAGATGTTGACAATACTATGGGTTCCAACACAGAGAATCACGGCAGTAAGGGACTCTAACCCGTTAAAACCACTTGAGTTGATCACAACAATACACACAGCAAACAAAAAGTGCACGGCATCACCCTTCGTGCTTTTACACTCATAGAATATCGACAGGGGATCTCCTACGATCCCGTCCCGCAGTCCCAAACGTAAATACTTGGGGGATCTCTCGGTATCCTTAGTATATGAGCTGGGGGATCTCTTGGTATCCCGAGGATCTCTAGGTATCCTCAATATACATGCTAGGGATCTCTTGGTATCCCGAGGATCTCTTGGTATCTCGAGGATCTCTTGGTATTCTCGATATACATGCTAGGGATCTCTTGGTATCCGAGGATCTCTTGGTATCCTCAATATAGGTGCTGGGGATCTCTTGGTATCCCGAGGATCTCTTGGTATACTCAAAATAGGTGTTGGGGATCTCTTGGTATCCCAAGGATCTCTTGTTATCCTCAATATAGGTCCTGGGGATCTCTTGGTATCCCGAGGATCTCTTGGTATCCTCAATATAGGTGATGGGGATCTTTTGGTATCCCGAGCCAACAATATGAACAATAACATCCCGGCAAGGGAATATCAACAATATAAACAATACATCCCAGTAAGGGAAGCAACAATGTAAATAATATCTCCCGGCAAGGGAATCAACAACATAGACAACACATCCCGGCAAGGGAATCAACAATATAGACAATACATCCCGGCAAGGGAATCAACAACAATCCAACAATCCAACAATCCAAATCACAGTGAAGTTCCACCACCAAGAGTATGACTACATAGCAATAAGAGAATCACGGAGAAACTAAGAAAGCACAATAACCTTATCAAAACGACAAAGAACAGATAATTCAATTAAGGCAATTAAGGCCACAGAAGAGTTAGAGAAAGGCTAACAACATCGTATGGAGCATATAGGGGCAAATTATGCAATTAGATAACCCAATCATAAGAAAATACTTCCCATATGATGAACATAAGAACCTAAGAACCTTGAAGGAAAATTTTTCCTACAAATAAGTTCGAGCACACACTCGTTACCTCGCGTGCTTGGACTACAATTAGCATGGAAGACTCAAATCCTAAGGGGAAGTCCCCCACACAAGGTTAGGCAAGATCCTTACCTCGAACAAGCTCAAATCAACCCGAAACCACGCTTTTGCCACGAGTATCTGACTCCAAATTTCCCAAATCTATTCAATTCAATTGCATATTGTAAATAACACCTCAAGTAACTGATTCCACAATTAAATTCTAAGCTAATACGCGAAATTAGGTAAAATGACCAAAACGCCCCTCAGGCCCACGTCTCGGAATCGGGTAAAATTTATATTTTCGAAATCCTCACACTCTCACGAGTTCATGCATACCAAAATTACCAAAATCGGACCTCAAATGGTCCCTCAAATCATCACTCAAAGGTCTCCAATACTAACCCCTAGTTTCCCCAAAATTTCACCCGTAATTTCTAATATTTCTAGCTCTAATCCATGAAATAATAGCATAGGAACGAGTTATAGGCCCAAATTCCTTACCTCAATGAAGTTCCCTTGAAATCCCTCTTTCAAATCGTGCCAAAAGCTCCCAAGCCGAGATAAAAAAGGTGAAATAAACCTCAAAGTTGCGGAACCCCTTATAAAATATAATGCCCAGCAGTTTTCGCATCTGCGGTCCCGCTTCTGCGGAACTGATGTCGCATCTACGATTCTGCATCTGCGGCCCTTCAACCGCATGTGCGGTACCGCTTCTGCGGAAAATATACCGTATCTGCGGTTCCTAAAGAGATGGCCAAAACTCCGCTTCTACGGCTGCGCACCTGCGGAACCTAAACCGCAGGTGCGATTATGACAGCACTAGCAGCTGAAGCTGCAACTTAAACTCCAAAATTTCCTCCGTCAACCATCTGATTTCACCCCGAGGCCCCCGGGACCTCAATCAAAGGCACCAACAAGTCACAAACCACTACCCAAATTTGTACCAATCCTTAAAACACCTAAAACAACATCGAAACCTCGAAATAACCATGGATTTAAGCCTAAGAACTCCAAAATCCTCAAAAATATGCTTTCGATAAAAAAGTCTATCAAACCTCGTCCGAATGGCCTGAAATTTTGCACACACGTCATATTCAACACTATGCAGCTCTCCAACTTTCGGAATTCCATTCCGACCGTCGGATCAAAATCTCATTATCGAAACGGAAACTTCAAAAATTCAACTTTCGGCATTTCAAGCCTAAATTAGCTACGGACCTCCAAAACGCAATCTAAACGCGCGCCTAAGTCCAAAATCACCAAACGAAGCTGTTGGAATCATCAAAAATTCATTCCGTGGCCGTTTACTCAAAAGTTCAATTCCGGTCAAATTCTCACTGCTTAAACTCCTTATACTAGATTCCTTCTTCCAATTTTACTATGAATCATCCATTAACTGAATTCAACCATGCACGCAAGTTGATACTCGTATTATGAAGCTGTTCCAGACCTTACGCCACTGAATGGAGCTTAAATTCTCAAAACGACCGGCCGGATCGTTACAGGATGTGGTATTCCGGTAGATCCCCGCGTATTTATGAGTTTGACTACGGGACTGCACCCGGGAGATCCACTGGATATTTATATTTGGGGACTACAGGACGGTATCCTGGGAGATCCCCCGGTTGTTATCTCTGCATTGAGATGTATTTATTTTTCCGTGACTACTTTGTTTCTGTTAAAGTTGTTGTTGTTCTTCTATCCTGTGTTACCTCTTTAATGTTGCACTTAAGTATACTGTCTTATTCTACACTGCTATTATATCTTGTATTTCCTTTAACCTCAGTAGGGCCCTAACCTTCCTCGTCACTACTAGACCGAGGTTAGGCTTGGCACTTACTGAGTACCACTGCGGTGTACTCATGACCTTCCTGCGCATGTTTTTCATGTGCAGATCCAGGTTCTTCGACTCAGCCCTACCATCCTTGAGGCGGAGTGATCCATCGGAGACTTTCAAGTATGTCTGCCGCGTCCGCAGACCGAGGAGTCCCTTTCCATTCTTGCTCATAGTATTAGGCCTTCTGTATTTACTTTTGTTTAGACACTCTGGAGTTAGAACACTGGAGTTATTCCACAGCTTGTGATTTCAAGAGATTCCGGGTTTTGGGAAATGTAGTTCATTATAAGAGTTTGATTTGTATTATTTCTGCAGTTTGGATAGTTTATTTCTGTTATTTCTTTTTTCGCAAAATTGTTAGGCTTGCCTAGTCATAGAGACTAGGTGCCGTCACGATAGTTCACCGAGGGAGAACTTGGGTCGTGACAGGATGCAATTGCAATTACTTTGCAATTATAGCCTATGCATGCATTATTACATTATTTTACTAGAAAATAGCCTTTTACATTTTTAAAATATTAAATAATTACTCTAAAACAATTCCATGCATGAAAATCATTTTTTATAATTTATTAACCATTTTTTAAAAATTGTTTTAGCAATTAATAATGTATTTAACAAATAGCCCCATTTTCATTCGACCTAGCCTATTAAATCAGCCCAGTTTTAACCCCTTTAATACTAGCCCAATTCACCCAAGCCCAATATGCACCTACCCGACCCAAGATCCCCATCAAATCGTGGTCGTTGATCCTTTAAATCAATGGTTCACATCAATACTTACCTTTTATAATCGAACGACCCCCTAAACCCTAATCATTTCCTCCATGCAGCCGCCCTGAAACCCCTTTCCTCTCCAATGCTCTCAAAACCTAACCCTAATCCACCCTCGCCGTCACTTATCTATGGCCATTCATGGTGGTTTCTCATCACCCCCACGCCTCTAACGGCCCCTCCTATGCTGGTATCATTATCTCTAGTGTCCTCAAGGGACCAGAGTTAGTCTGCTTACGCCTGTGGTCATTGCTCGCCTGTTTCAGGTTGTTCCGGTTAGATTTTGAGTAAGATATTCCTATGTCGCCTTAGATATATGGATTTCTAAGCTTGTTTCTTCACCTCTGTGTTGTTCTTCTCGAAACCCTAATTTTTGTCCTTTGAACTTCTCATATCTGTGCAAGATCTGAGATAGATCGAACCTATTTCACATGAATTTTACAAGAACCTTCTGATTTTCGAATGGTTTTCCATTTTTTCTAAACTAGGGTTTTCCCGAAAATTTCTTTCTCCAAAGTGTTTGATAATTTTGAGTGTTTAATCTTATGTTTCTTATGTGGTTTAACCGATTTCGTAAGATTTTGCTTTAACCCCAACTCGTTTATGCTAAAACCCCTAATTTTTCAACATTTTGTTTGGATTCTGAGCTTGTCCGGTTTACTGTGTACTGACTTTGTCCTATGCTTTGATTCCTGTGATTTTTCTTTAGCCTAATTAGATGTCTTGTGATTTTTATCCTAATGTGCCTCTATTAAGGTTCTTGGTTCGACATTTTACCGATTCTATGTGTCTATATTCATTTTTGCCTATTCATGGTAAACCTATATTTTCACCCTTAAATCAGTGTTGATTTGAATTCTTGATTTATCAATCTGTTTCCTGACTATTCCTTTCTTGCCTTATTTGAAATTGTCTGCGATACTTGCTGACTCCTTGCATGATTCTTTCCTTTATTAAACCCTTGACTATTGTACTTCGAAGCTCTTTATTTTTCGTTTGATTTGAACACTTTTCCTTAATAATATATTTGATTCTTACTTCTTTACTCGGTCTAATTGAACATGTTGCCTTAATTAGTTCCTGTCATTACCGTTGGTTGATTTCCCTTAATTAAAGGAGAAAACTATGCAGAATCTTCGTGTATTTGATTCTGAAATTCCTTAATTACTGATTGTTGATTGCTTTACCTTATTTTCTCTACTCTTGAGCTACTATATATACCCTCTTTATTATAACCTCTACACACGAACATTAGTTTCTCCACAATCTAACACTCTCAAAGGCTCTCTATTCTCTTCTGTTACTTGCAATTCTCACTAATTCAGCCGGCTGTAAGCCAAGGCTGGCTATTTGCACCATCTCTGCTCTATACTCTGTATTCTCTCCTTGACTGGTATGTCCTAATTCAATTCACATTCCAAAACTATGTGTTTTTTTGTTGCTGCAGTTCATTAGTTGTGATTTCCAGTTCTATTTGCTATTCTGTTGTCATATGCTCAATGCGTAACCAGCACGCTTAGATCACACTGCCTAATTACTGTATCACTCAAAATGTTTTAGTTTGGTATGTTAAATTCTATAACTAGTATACTATTTAGCATTCCCAATCCCGCTTTAGATAATTGCATGAATCCTATTTGTTCACTAGTATGTCCAAGATGCATTATTTATTTACTGTCTCACCCAGCATGTCTAAATTCTGCTTGTTCTACACGTGATTAGTATTTCTAAACTTTGAATGCTTCATGAAGTGCTTGTCTAGTTTATTCATCTAAGTCTTACCTACTCTACTTCACTAGTGAGATCCTGTTAAGACATCTAGCCCTTTCAAAGGTATTCTAGTTGTGTGTATTGGTCATGTCTAAGACCTATGTGTTCTCAATATATCTTTGTTGTAATCTTTGTAACTAACCTGTCAATTCCACAACTTCTTGAGGAATCTGTGTATTTGTTGCCTATCACTAAGGTGCATTCTATGTGTCCCCTACCCCTTTCTCCTTGTGTTAAGTGTGTTTGCCAAAGTGTTTTCTGAGGCTGTTCTGGGACTAGTTTTCTGATTTCAAGATGTTCTTTTTCATGCTTTTCCAACTACTGTTTTACTCAAACCAGTACAGGTTTTCAAAAACTCTTTTCATTCTTAAGACCTTCCTTTATACTGTTTACCAAACTCTTTCAAATGATAATACACTCTCACATTACTCTTAGATTACTAAGTCCTGCCCCTGTGGTATGTGTACTGCCTTGAGACCTTGAGATCTCTCTAAACTCTGGCATATCAGGGCTGGCACTTCCACACTACACATAAATCAATTCTTATATGAGAAAGGTCTGGGTGTGAGCACTGCCCGGGATCCTTGAGGTCCTTAAGGAACTCTGACACACCTAGACATGAAATTGGCTATGGAACTTTGAGCACTTGAGGCTACTAAAGGCGTGGAAACTACTTTGGGCCTACTTCAAGCTCCCTATAATTTAATGTATATTTATATTTATGTAATTCATTCAATTCTTGGTTTGTAATAATTAATTGTAAACAAACATTAGCGTGACTAGTGAAAAGGGAGGGTAGTTGTATATTGTGGGTAAAGTTGGGTAGATAACATGCCTATATGGTTTATTTTGATTTACATGTGATGTGATAGACAATCTGCCTATAGGATTTCTTGGTTGAAATGAATTCTACCTGCTCCATTTCGTATAACTAGATATCATGCCAATAGGATTTAAAATCATCTGTAATAGAAATCATGCCTATAGGGATTTCGCTTTGGTCAAATAAATTCTGCTCGTTTCACCTTATGTTTAATTAGAAATCATGCCTATAGGATTTAAATTAGCTTTAATTAGATCTAATACCAGTTTAACTCATATTTGTTGATTCTGAATCATTAACCAATCAATTTGTTTCTTTAATAAGTTTTCAACGCTGCATTAATCAATCATGCCTATAGGATTCAAATTGCCCGTTTAAGGTTGCTTACTGTTTTACTACATTACTGATCAATGATTAGATGCCATGCTCATAGGACATCTCTATTATACGCCTAGGCAAGCCTGTAGGGCGACTAAAATTCTACAAACTATAAAACTACGCCTTGTATTTGAGACTGCTCATATTCAACAGGTTTAAGAATCAGTAGGCAAATGAATTAAGTTCTTTTACACCTTGGTCCTAACTCAATACTTCATATTCTCTACTCACCTAGATATCCTGTTCTAGGGCCTCTTTTAAATACCTAAAACTGTGCTTAAGACGTGCACTTGCTTGCTCTGTTTGTGGAGGTAAATGTGAGCCTTTAATTGTTCTCTCTTTAGTGCAGTCCTAATTGATTTTGGTTGACGCCTAGATTTTTCTCCTTTAAGTACCTTAGGATAGTCTAGAACTACCTAAATTAGAGGTCCTAAATACCTCCAGGGCCACAAGGAAGGGACGGGTAGTGCACGCATAGGATATCTTTCAAGGTTGCTAGAACGCTTTAGGCTATGACCAAAGGGAGGGAATTGGGTAGTAAGGATATGATGACTACGCTAATGTCACATGTAGCCCCTCATTGAGGAGTGATTACCAGGCATTGTGTCGGTATGATCTTATAGACTAACCAACCTAGGACCCCTCTTTCCCAACTCCCGTTGTTTAAGTGAATTCACTTTTCTTTACACATGCAAATTGTTCAAATCTCTTTCTTGCTCCCCTTACCTGAATCGTACCTGTATTTAGAATATGAAAACATGCCTTCATTTGCAAATATGTGTTGAAACTGTTTACTTGTTCAAAATGACTGATTCATATATGTTCGGCCGGGACCCACCGTTATGGACCGTGAGGAGTGTCTAACACCTTCCCCTCAAGGTTATTTCGAGCCCTTACCCTAATCTCTGGTAATGCAACTAGTTACATACTTTAGGTGCCCTAACTCACCATAATCCGTTAGGTGGCGACTCTTCAAACACCCAATTCCCAAAAGGAAACGAGTCGATTCCCCATGAGTGTCAAAACCCGGACTCCCCCGCAAAGGGGAAAAAAGGGGGGCGCGACATGGATAACCGCACCTGCGGGCCCGCTGGTGCAAACCTGGGGCGCAGGTGCGGAAGTTGGCCCCCTTAAGTGAAAACCACAGAAGCAGGAAATTTCCGCAGAGGCGGTAGCGCAGGTGCGCTTAAGGGACCGCAGATGCGGAATCCCTTGGGTTAGAAAACTATTTAAGTTTCCCTTCACGATTTTCAGCCTTGTTTCACCATTTTTGAGACGGGCTTGGAGCTTTTTGAGAGGATTTGAAGAGGGATTCAAGGGGTAACGTTTGGAGGTAAGATTTTTGAATTCAATACTCGATTATATGGTGATTCCTAACTGATTAGACATGAAATTATTGGAATTTAAGGGTTAAAATTGGAGAATTAGGGCTTGAAATTGGAGAGTTTTCATTTGGGATTTGAGGGACCATTTGAGGTCCAATTTGGATGTTCTTGGTATGTATAGACTCGTGGGAGGATAAGGATTCTAGTAATATGATTTTTATCGAATTTCGAGCGTGGGCCCGGGGGTCAGCTTTGGCTAATTTTGGGATTTTTGATGTAATTTGATTATTTTCGCGTGGGCTTTGTTCCTTTAGCTTATATTAACGGCATGAATCTGGCTTTGGTTAGATTTGGAGCATTCGGAGGCCGAGTCGAGAGGCAAAGGCATCGCGCACTAGAGTTTGGACTGGTTTGAGATAAGTAATGATTGTAAATGTTGTCCTAAGGGTATGAAACCCTGGATTTCACCTCGTTTTACTACTTCGAGGTGACGCACATGCCAGATGACAAGCATGGAGCCGTGCACCATTGGGATTTGTGACTTGGTCCGTCCCGTACAACTATTAAGTCTTGTATCAGATTGAAAACTTTTTGATACTATTGTGTTTTGGAAAGTATTACCATGTTTTGGGCTGGATGCCATATTTGGGCCTTGTGCCAACTGTTTGGGCCCTTTGAGGCATTCTTTACTGAAATTCCTCGTTGTTTTGATTTAATAACGGTACTCAGTCATGCTGTGTTTTACTGACTTCATAACTCGGTTCTATTTACTCCGTTTTGATTCTATAAATGATATTTTGGGCCGAGCGCCTGTTTTACTATTAGCCCGAGTGGCTTGAGAGATTTCTGACTGAGTGAGGCCGAGGGCCTGTGTTGTGAGGATATCATGGGATCGGGCTGCGCGCCGCTGCATGAGGCCGAGGGGCTGATTTATTATGCCACGAGATGGCTTGTGATAGCGCTTGGGCTGTAGGAGCCCCTCCGGAGTCTGAACACCCCCAATGAGCGCGGGTACCCAGTGAGTGTGATGTGATGTTGCCCGAGGGAAAGATCTTGATTATGTTGTTGCTCGAGGGGCTGATTATGAGTGATTGTGAGTAGCCCGAGGGGCTGGTTCTGTTGATATTTTTGCCCGAGGGGCGGTTAGGGCTGAAGTCCCATTCAATTCATATAATTTCGCCGACTACCCTCTTACTCGCACGCCTACCAACTAGAATGAGGACAGTCAGACTAACCCCAAAAAAGAACTCTCACTCGAGAAAGCGGCCCCCTTTCTGCCTTTCTTGCTTGATTCGTCTTTCATCTCAGTGTCTTATCCGGATTGAATGTATACTATCCCCCTATCGGACTAAGGGTTTTGATCGAATATTCCTCTCTCTACCTGAATTCAATCAGTAAGAAAAGAAATATTACATAAAGAGTGAAATTCCATAAAACATGTTCCACAGGGCACCTGTTCAATAAATCAGGACAAAATCTTCTCGAGGGGCTGTTTACGTTGTTATTTATTTTTACATCACTGTTACACCACTTGTTTGAAACTATTGAAAGATGTTTTTAAAAGAAAAAGTTTTTACTAAAACTGAGTTGTTTTTACGAGTTAATTGATTTCTGTATTGTTGGACATATACTATTTTGTTGTAGTGTTATGACGTGGAATTATCTATTTTCTTACTACTCAGCTTTCATTTACTTTTATTACTTACTGAGTTGGCGTACTCACATTACTCCCTGCACCTTGTGTGCAGACCCAGGAGTTGTTGGTCGCGATAGTGAGCATTAATTGTCCATTCAGCAGGATTTTGGAGTCGACAAGGTAGCTGCATGGCGTTCGCAGCCCTGTTCTTCTCTCTCATATCTTCCCTATATTTATTTGATTTTGTCTTCCAGACTTTGTAAGACTTTATTCTATTGAGACAGAGTTGTAGTTGCTCGTGACTTGTGATATCCCGATGTCGGGCTTGTGTTATATTTCTACACTGGTTATTTAGACTTATATTATGAGATTTTGTTAATTAATGGCTTAAAAATGACTTTTATAGAGTAATGGTTTGATTTGGGAATTGTCTCGGCTGGCCTAGTTTCACGATAGGCGACATCACGACGTGATCGGTTTTAGGGTCCTGACATCCCATCATATCATCTCGGCCACTGTGGGCAAATCATCAACGTATACCAGCTGATCAGGTAGTGGTGCGTATATAACGCCATAACCTTTCCCATATACCATATACATATATATACATATATATACGCGTATATAACGCCATCTGGTCATGGGTCAATGTACATGTATAAAAGAATGCAATGCATGAGAAGTACGTCAATAAAATCTCTCGAAACGTCATAAGACCATTATACCTCTGATTAATATCATGAAACAAGCTTTATCAACTTACGTATTTTCTGAGACCCGTGAACAGACGATAGAATAATAAGACATATGGGAATTCAAGAACATAGGCATCTCTAATACTTCTATGAATAGAGTCATTTATGGAAGTTGTGCATTTGCTCGTTCCGTTCGTGTCGTATAGATCATGCCAAAAAGAAAGAATGGATAGCCTTAACATACCTGAACCAATTCTCTTGACAATCCCTCTAACACATATCTTTTGCGAAGAACTCATAACGGCGGATCCAAGTAGGTGGAGCATCCGCATGATATTCTTGAGAAAGATTGCACCGTACTCCCTTAGAATCGCAAAATTCCGTTGCTATTATTCTAAGAAATTTCTCGTAGGAATTCCCAAATCTCCTCACCTTTTGTTTCTTGCCTTTTCAGACGAATGACATTCATCACAAGGACCAATTTCCATGTGTTAGGATGTACCTCTATCTCAAAATTCTGCGCAAAGTTAACATCTCTAAGGAACGGACTCTTGAAAAAAAAAAATCAGAGAAGCTATAAATGGGAACTTATGTTCCTAAATTTTGCGATTGAAGGTACAAAATAACATAACATATAAAGTTATTCTTCATATCTGTAACCGAGGAAGCAAAGCTTCAAGACAGTTACTTTTTTGCTGCTTACTCTGTTACATATGATCCTCAAGTCCGAAAACAAAAAATAATGTTCATGACATCAGCATACTAGAGACAAAAATTAGTAGGATACTAGCAGTAATGTAGCAAGAAGGGAAATATTTATAAGAAACCTATCCTTAGTTGAACCTCAAGAGAAACTCACGTTATATGAATGGATATGATTCTTATGTCTTTAAGACATATAAAGATTCTCTTTCTAAAATGATATATAGCATAGGTTATAAGACTTGTGCAATTCACATTTCTAATCTTGCCACCTAGATTAATGACTTAAGAGTCATTACTTTGAAAGGGAGGGGCTGCCACGTGATGCCTCCTTAAACTTATCCAAATTATGATTAATTAACTAGTTAATTGTTCACTAAAAATCAATAATTACTCAATTAACCACATAGTTAAGAATTATTTCAAATTACATAAAATACTACTCACTTTTAATACACTTTACGTACCCTACTATCGTGGTCATGTGGTACCATATAAAATGCGGAAAAGGTCCTGAAATATCCCTCTACTATTAAAAATTATTTAAAATTACCCTCTTTATACTATTGGATCAGAAAATCCGTACCGTCTTACTATTCAAACACATATACCCCTTCTTTGACGGATTGTGCACGTGGCACGCATCCAAGGCTCTTGGTCCATTTAGTTTTAAATTAGACTCGACCCGTTCCATTACCGAGTACCCAACACATTAAATTTGACCCTCTCCAACCAAGTTTTCTCTCTTCCACTCAATACAATACTCTCTCATTTCTTCCACACAAAAGAGTGATCTCTGCAGCCACTCTCTAACCCTAAGCCCTCCTCTCTCTACTCTTCCTCCCTTACCCCTCCCAATTCTGTGGTCCAATTTCGAGCCCCTATGTGTTTCCAAAAACAGCCAATATTGCACTCTTAATGGGAATCATCTTATTCCTCAAAGTTGTCGCCATTGAAGATCTTCATTTTCATCATGGATAACCAGATCCATCATGTCAATCATCCAGTTTTCTATTGTACGACAATCAATGTTGGTTGTAATCGGTTATGGCATGTTGCATTCTTCTTGTTCTCAAAGCCAGAAATGAAGTTTTAATCTCAGTGTCCTCTTCCCATCTGTTGATCCATGTAATAACTCCCACTGTGTATTCATCCTTCATATAAGTATAAAAATAAATTTAAAAATGATTGAACCATCTTTATATAAACGATCCAAGCCACATTTCTGACTAAAAATGGAGCTACTACCACGTAACAGGGCGGATTTAAATTGGTTGGTGAGGGTCAAATTTACAGGGTTGGGTATTGGTAATGGAGCGGGTCAAGTCTAATTAAAGATTAGATGGACCAAGAGCTTTGGATGCGTGCCACGTGTTTGGTTCGTCAAAGAAGGGTATATGCGTTTCAATAGTAAGACGGTAGGGGTTTTCTGTTCTAATAGTATAACAAAGGATAATTTTAAACAATTTCTAATAGTAGAGGGATATTTCAGGACCTTTTCCGTATAAAATAAATTCATACGTTATTATTTCATTAAAACATCCATGTAAAAATACATACATTTTCTCAATTTATAATTTTCATAATCTTATATAAAGAGTAAAAATTCTCGTACGCTTAATTCTTAAAATGGTAAAAAGATAACTTCCTTTTCTTGTGACAAAATAATTTCTATTTTTGTAATAAAGAAAATCTCGCAAACTTTCTCATATTATGTGTATAATTTAAAACATATTCGAAAGTAGTAATATTAATAACTATATATAATCATATTTTTTCTCAAACTATTTTACAAAAATAGTCCACTCAAAATACCATATCAAATAATATATATATATATATATATATATATATATATATATATATATATATATATATATATATATCAAGGTTGTTAAACTTACGGGGTGCAACATTTCGGAACCCAGTCGTGTTCTAGCTTGCACAGTCTCTTGGTCTTTCTTGTATGAGTGCATCAGAGAGCATAAGTATGATGACCCCCATTTGGTTGTCCTTAAGCACACGGAGCGGCACGGTGGTCAAGCAAGTTACCGTTGGAGATGATGGGGTTTTTGGATGTAGGGTAGGATTTTTATGCCCAATGTGGATGGATTTCATGAGTTGATTCTTGAGGAGGCCCACAGTTCCCGATATTATATTCATTCGGGTGCCGCCAAGATGTATCAGGACCTTCGGCAGCATTATTGGTGGAGGAGAATGAAGAAGGATATAGTTGCATATGTAGCTCAGTGTCTGAATTGTCAGCAAGTAAAGTGCAAGCATTAGAGGCCTGGTGGTTTGCTTCAGAGTCTAAAGATTCCTTAGTGGAAGTGGGAGCGTATTACTATGGATTATGTTGTTGGGCTCCCACGGACTTAGAAGTCGTTCGACACGATATGGGTCATTGTGCATAGGTTGACCAAGTCGTCATATTTCATTCCAGTGGCAGTTACCTATTCTTCAAAGCGGTTAGCTGAGATCTACATCTGCGAGAACCTCCATCTTCACGGTGTGCCCGTGTGCATCATTTCTGATTGAGGTTTGCAGTTTACCTCGACCTTCTGGAGGGCCGCACAACGTGAGTTAGGCACGCAGGTTGAGTTGAGTACATTCTTTCACCCTCAGACAGACGGACAGTCCGAGCGCACTATTCAGATATTGGAGGATACGCTTCTCGCTTGCGTTATAGATTTCGGGATTTCTTGGGATTTCTAGGGATCAGTTGTTGCCGCTTGCGGAGTTTTCCTACAACAATAGCTAATAGTCGAGCATTCAGATGGCCCCCTATGAGGCATTATATGGTAGGCGGTGTTGTTCGCCAGTTGGATTGTTTGAGCTGAGAGTGGCTCGGTTGTTGGGTATCGATTAGGTTCATGATACCTTGGAAAAGGTCAAGATTATTTAGGATCGACTTCGCACAGCTCAGTCTAGACAGAAGAGTTATGCCAATCGTAGAGTTCGTGATGTTGTATTCATGGTTGGATAGAAGGTATTGCTCCGGATTTCACCTATGAAGGGTGTTGAGGTTCACAAAGAAGGGAAAGTTGAGCCCTAGGTATAGCGGACCCATTGCGATTCTTGAGAGAGTGGGTGAGGTGGCCTACACACTCGCATTGCCACCTAGTTTATCAGCAGTACATCCGTTGTCCTATGTGTCCATCTCCGGAAGTATCACGGTGATCCGTCCCATATGTTAGATTTCATCTCAGTCTAATTGGATAAAGATTTGACTTACGAGGAGGAGCCGGTGGCCATTCTAGCCCGGAAAGTCCAAAAGTTGAGGTCTATAAGTTACCCTTCAGTTAGAGTACAATGGAGAGGTCAGTTGATCGAGGCAGCCACGTGGGAGTCCGAGTCAGACATGCGGAGTAGATATCCACACCTTTTCACCAGTCCAGGTACCTTTCTATATCTGTTCGAGGACGAACGTTTGTTTTAGAGGTGGAGAATGTGATGACCCGATAGGTCATCTTGAGATTTAGCCTCTATATTCGTGTTCCGAGAAATAGCTCTGTTTAGTGTTCCTCAATTTGCATGCACTGTCCGAGTCTTTTTTTGGAAAAATTTTATGTGTAAATTTAAAGAAAATGTGAAATTTTGCCTTAAAATGACTTGAGTTGACTACGGTCAAACATTTTGTGTAAACGGACCCAGATAAGTATTTTGAGGGTCCCGGTGGGTTGGTATCGTGATTTGGGACTTGGGCGTATGCCTCGAATTTGAATTCAGAAGTCCCTAACTTGTTTTAACTCATTTTGCTGAAAACTAACATCTTGAAAGTTGAAGAATTACAAGGTTTGATCGAAAATTGACTTCATAGCTAACGGCTTCGGATTTTGATGTTAAAATTAGGAATAGTTCTGTACTGCTATTTGCAACGTGTCTGCAAAATATTGCTCAATTCGGAATAAATGTGACATGATTCAGACATGTAAAAGTGATTCTAGTGTTCTTGAGTTTTACTTTGAAAGTTCATTCATTTTGAGAATTAATTCGTAGATTTTGATGTTATTTAATGATTTGATTGTCGTATGATGTTATTACACTTGTGTGCATGTTTGTTTTGGAGCCCCGAGGGCTTATGTGACTTTTGGGGCGCGTAGCGGAGTGTTTGATAGAGTTAGGAGTCTACTGGTTTTTTTTGCACAGGTCTCAGTTCTCGCATTTGCGAGCTTAGGATCGCATTTGTGATAGTAGGAGTAACTCTGTCAGGTTCACATTTGCGAATAGTTTCTTCGCATTTGCGATAGGGTGCTGAGGTAGGCTGGTTTGCATTTGTGATCAAAGTGGTCGCATTTACGAACAAACCAATCGCATTAGCGATGGCAGCAGAGATGAGATCTTCGCATTTTCTATGTATTTCTCGCATTTGCAGGGTCGCAGTTGCGACATCTCCGCCTTGACAAAAAGCTGAGATAACGAAATTTAGCTCATTTCTTACAAACTCTCAACCCTAAACACCCTAGAGGCGATTTTCTAAGAGGATTTTCCTCCCAAAAACATTTGTATGTAACTTTAATCTATTTCTTCTCAATTACCCATATTTCTTTTCTATTACCCGTTACTTTCTAGGTGTTTTCAACATTAAATCTAGGATTTTCACGATAGAAATTAGAGATTTGGGTATAATTGGAAATTTTTGTAAAATTGAGATTTAAACCTCAAATTGAGGTCGAATTTCAATACTAATCACATAATCGGGCTCGGGGGCTCTGGGTAATTGGGTTTTGGTCTGAATCTCAGGTTTTGACCAAGAGGGTCCGAGGTTGACTTTTTTTTTGACTTTTTGGGAATAGTGTAAAGATCTTCATTTCATGTATTGTAATTGATTTCCCTAGCATTGTTTGTTGATATTAAGTCGATTTTTGTTATATTCGATTGGTTTGGAGGTGAGTTTTAGTGAAAAAGCCCTGGTTTAGCTTTTGTTTGCTTGCGGAGCAATGTAAGTATTGGGTCTAACCTTGATTTGAGGGAATTATGAAACCTTGAACTATATGTTATGTGAATTACATGTGAAATGGCGTATATGCGAGGTGATGAGTGTATATATGCTGTCAAATCAATTGTTTCCATGTTTTTCTCATGGTTTTTATGAATTATCTCACTCCATGCCTTAACTGTTACATGCTTTAATTGCTTTCATGACTCCGTGATTAATTGCTACTTGCCTTAATTATCTTACTTATACTCCTTAATCGTCGCGTACTTTATTCTTGTTGCTATTATATTATTTGTAGCATTCCTTTGATTAGTACATGGTTCCTTTATTGCTTTGCTTTCATATTCTCTAATCGTAAAGATTCTTGTGAATTGAGTGGTTGAATTGATTACGATTATTGAATTTGTGTAAGGATCGGGTTGCACGCCGCAATGGTTGTGATATGGTGGAACAAGAGAGGATTTTGATATTAATATGATGGGATCGGGTTGCTCGCCGCAACAGATTTTACATGTGATTTTGATATTGATATGGTTAAATCTTCTCTCAATTACATTGTCTTAGCTAGGGTTCTTCATCTCATATCTGCCAATTTAGTAGAATATCCTTATTTATATAAGGGAGGATTATGATATTGATTCTGATTATATGGTGGGATCGAGTTACATGCCGCTACAGATTTCATACGTGATTCTTGTTGCTGATATGGTTAAATAAAGGAGGATTGTGTTTGTGCGGTAGGATCGGGTTGCGCGCCGCAATGGATTGTGTGTTGTACTGTGTTAGCTTTTACTACTTTCATACGAGATTCTAAGGGCTGATATTCGTGATTCCTTGACTTCGAGGATTGAGTTTGTTTTCATTAGTTAACATCTTTGCCGTCATTTCGTGTTTTCCTTTCCTATTAGTATCATTATACTGCGTACAAGTTATTGTAAGTGACCCACTTTAGGTTGGTCACTACTTCATCGAGGTTAGGCTCGGTACTTATAGAGTACATGGGGTCGGTTGTACTCATACTACACTCTGCACTTCTTATGCAGATTTTGGAGTCGGTCCTAGCGGCGGTTAGTAGATTGCTCAGATTCGGTGCTTTATGGGGAGATGAGGTACAACTGCACCATGTTCGTAGTCATGAAGTCCCCTTCTACATTACTCTAGCTATTTATTTCATTTCAGACATATATGCTTTCATTCAGACTTTTATTTGTAGTACTCTAGTCGCTCGTGTACTTGTTACACCAGTTCTGGGATTGTATCTAGATATCGCTGGTATTTCGGTTTACTCACTCTATTTCAGTTTATTAAGTTTTCTTAGTTATCAATTAATTTTAATTGTTAACATGGCAAAAAACTATTTCTGGCGTTATCTTGCCTAGTAAGTGAAATGTTAGGCGCCATCAAGGTCCCGATGGTGGGAATTCTGGGTCGTGACAAAATTATCCATTATTCTAATCATGTGTTTAGAGCAGCCACTATCCATGTACCATTTTCGACTTCTTCCCTTCACTACTACCTCATCGTCATCATTATCTTCATCCTCATTAGATTTCGCCATCAGTGCAAATATGGAGTCATATTCCGCAGCTTCTCTTTCAACGGCCATCATGGAAGTGTCTCCTTGTTCATCATCACCCTCAGATTCACTAGAGGTATCTCCCTAGGCAGTCAGAGCTTGCTTCACAATATTATCTGTGACATCTCTTCTCTTGAACTTCCTATTGGGGATCGGGTTCCTCTTAACGTCTTGTCCGCATTGTGGTTGTAATGGTCCTGCTTGTGAAGCGGGCAATATTTGATGAAATGTCCTGGCTTTCCGAACTTGTGACAACAATCGTATCCTTTAGTGTTTACACTAGAGTTGCCCTTCTTGGGAATACCTCTATTTCTACGAACCATTTTCTGAAATCTCCGAGTAAGATAGGCCATATTAGCGTCATCACCACTTGAGTTACTGTTGTCCGCCTTGAAAACTAGGTTCTTCTCCTTTTTGGGTTCTCTTCTTTCATGATCCTTCTTCTTTTTCATCTAATAGGTTGTTAGATTTCTAATGAATTCGTCAATCGTCAACTTCTGCAGATCCTTGGCTTCCGTGATAGCATTGACTTTGCTCTCCCAGGAACCTGGTAACACTGAGTGTTTTTCTGACCAGTTTGTTCTATTGGGATAATTTCTCCAAGAAAGTGAAGTTCATTGATGATGGAAGTAAAACGAGTATGCATGTCCGGAATAGACTCATCCTCCTTCATATTGAAGAGTGCATACTTAATAAGCATATCGATTTTTTGACTGCTTGACTTGAGTGGTTCCCACATGTGAAGTTTGGAGAGCCTCCCAGATCTCCTTGGCAGATTGACAGGCTGAGATGCGGTTGTACTCGTCTGGTCCAATGCCACAAATGAGGATTTTCTTTGCCCTGAAGTTTTTCCCGATGGCCTTCCGATCAACATCATTATATTCCTTCCTTGTCATTGGAACATTAATTGTTCCCTCGCCAATGTTCTTCATAGGGACGAAGGGTCCATCACAGATAAAATCCCAGAGCTTTGAATCTTCTGCAATGATAAAATCATGCATTCTTGTCGTCCACCAGCCATAGTATTGCCCATTGAATCTTGGTGGTCTGTAAATTGATATTCCTTCTTCGAAATTTGATAGAGTAGCCATGTTGATCCTTTCTAGCCTTATAGAAAGAACCTGCTCTGATACCAATTGATGTAAACTAAGGGTCTACCAAACTGTATAGAGAACCTAGTTCTCTATCAGTTCAAAAAGAACACAACAGTAAGTAAATAACACAATAATATTTACGTGGAAAACTCCTAGCTCACGGGATTAAAAAATCACGACCTACAGTGGTAGGACTTCAACTTCACAAACTGAGCAAACTTTAGATTAAAACCTATTGTAATCTAGGAATTAAACTCTTAATCATTCACCTAATCACAATAACTATATTGTAGGCCTCTTTATAATAACTGTATTACAAAGCTAATCTCTTGACTAACTCTAGTCAAAACAACCACCCAGATTATGGTTTAAAAGATGTCCTACGAAATGCTTCTAAAAGCTGAGTAGGAATTACAAGTTCATAACATGAACAAAGACACAACAATATTAAAGGACACACGATATAATCAATGCTGGGATCCGGTCCTTTGTTATGTTGTCGTTTTGTTCTTCAATGCCTCAGAGAGAGTAAAGGCGGTTGGACACTTGAGAGTAATAAATATTTAGGTTTTGCAAGTGTGTTTTGAAATCCCTTGCCTCATGTTGATAATATAATAGTGAGGTCATCAAATATGATGCAAGGGAGTGTCCGATACACAGCATGCTTCAACAGTGTTGTTGTACTATTGTGTGTATATTGCAGAAGCATTAACACATGTTAGAGGACTTGAACTAAGATCGGAGGAACTGATCTCTATCTGTTCCCTCTGTTGTTCCGTTACCCGATTTCATTGAGAATTGAACCAGAAGCCACTAGTGAGATTCTAATGGGTTGTTGTTGTTGTTATTGAGAATTGAACTAGAGATTTGACTCGTTTCTATGAATGCTAAGGAACTAATTGCATTAGGTTCGCTATTTGGTTCTCTCATGAAGTTTGTTAAATCATAAAAAAAAACACATAACTTATTAGTTATTCTTTATTTCCTTGTCTTATATTTCCTTACATCATATTCATATGTAAAAGACTTTGAGGAGTATGAATATATGATCATTGTCTTTTGAGCCTTCCAATTCATTTTAGGTTTAGGACTCTATATATAGAAGAAAAAGATTCTTCAAATTCTTCTCCATGCGTGATTAAAATGGTAAGGCTTTAGAATTTCATCGCAAGTAGAACACAGTTTCAGAAATCACTAAAAAGTCAAAACTGATGTTATTTTTTTTTTGCTATATAATGGCAGTGCCCTTCATAAATATAAAACAAATATAAAAGGTAGTCTTAACCTTAGCTACAAAGAAAGGACATGACCCTTCTTCGTTAAAAAATTAACAGCTTACGTATGCTAATCCACCCTATCCTACAAATATGAAATCCATTGCCAAACTACAATAAAGAACTTTAAAACAGTAATTAGACTTGATTAGGTCATGTAAACGAGTTCTTGATGGTTCTATTTCTAAGAGTGGGCATTTGGATCTTGTCAATTCTATAGCATCCCACGGCTTTTCTAGGTATCATGTTTCTCGGCACCCCATTTTGGTAAGACATCCGCCACTTGATTCCCTTCTCTGAAATAATGTAGAATTTGAATTCCATTCTTTTGAATAATTTGCCTAGACTCGTTGATGGTATTCTGCATTTGTCATTGTGTATTACTTTCCTTCTTCAACATTCCAATGATTAGCCTGGAATCACATTCTAATATAACATTTTGGATTCTGTTTTCCTAGCACCACTAAAGACCAATTAAAGTTGCTTTTGCCTCAGCATAGTTTTTTGAACCCCTATCCAATTGGAATGCAAAATCCATGACCAAATTGCCTTCAGGATCTCGAAAAATTCCTCCAGCTCTAGTCGTGTCATCTGCTAATTTACTCCCGTCAGTATTCAACTTATAAAAACTGCTTCCAGGTCTTTCCCACTTTATAATGATGCATTTAATTCTTGGAGTCATAGCAATCAACCTGTCATAAATGTATTGCCTCTAAAACCACCCTTCAATAGCCACATTATGCTTGTTAATTACCCACCTCAAGTGCGACAGAATATAAAATTGGATCCTAGCAATAGATAAGTTAATACCCCCATATCTTGAAGCACACCTAGCCTTTCATAATTTCCGACATATTACAATGGGAGTTATTCTCAAGATCAGTTGATGCAAAGCATTCTTAGGCTTAAAACTCTACCATCTGGTCAACAAACTATTAACTGAACCTCCACCCCATCTGATGCCTAAAGGTCCACCAAACGAAATCCAAATCTCTTTGGCCAACTCACCCTCAACATAAGTATAAACCATTGAATTTTCTTGGGGATTTCTATAAAAATTACACCTAGACACTATATATTTACCAAATCTCACCACAATATTATCAAAAGGCAATTTTGAAAGGGATGAATTTGTTCAATAATTGCTTATGTATAGGATTAAATGATATGACATGTCTACATTATTCCCAAGCAGAAGAAGTAGTGAACTTATCTGTAGGGGTAAGTTTCCATATTGGCTCATCAATGCAATTTGTATCTCCAGGAACAATGCTATAACGATCCGACCGGTCGTTTTTCTTTCTAGAACTCCATTCCCCTAAATAAGACTCCCTGCATGTGCTTTTACTTGTTTATGACTTGCAGGGATGGTTAGTTCGGGATTTAGAAGTGTTCGGGTTGAAATCGAACCACTTGGTTCCTTAAGGTTGGCAAAAAGGGCTAAGTTTGACTTTGGTCAACATTTTGAGTTAACGACTTCGAAACTTGGATTTGACGGTTCCAACAGGTTTGTATGATGAATTAAGACATGGGAGTATGTCCGTATCGGGTTTTGGATGACTCGGAAGCTTTTCAGCACTTAATAGTGAAAGTTGGCTCATTAAAGGCTTTAAAGTTCTTTAAATTTGGTTTGGAGTAGGTTATCGAGGTCCAATTGGGAATTTCGAGACAGGGAGTAGTGCCGTATGGTGATTTTATTCTTGCACGCAATATTTTGTGTCTTTTCGAGTAGTCTAAGTATGATTCGGCGCGCTCGGGGAGATTTGGAAACTTGAAGTTCATAACTTGATTCAAGTTGGTTTTGGGGTGTGATTCTTGGTGTTGTTGTTGTTTTACGCATTTCGAGAGTTCGAGCAGGTCCATATTGAGCTTATGGACTTATTGGTGCATTTGGTCGGGGTCCCGAGTGGCTTGGGCGTGCTTGGGACCACCCGGAGCTAAGTTAGAAAAATAATAAATTCCAGTTCCAGTTTCCTTTTTCGCGAACGCGGAAGGAGCCATGCGTTCGCGATGAAGGATCTAGGCAGTGGGCAATTTTTTCTTCGCGTTCGCGATCAGGAGGTCGCGCTCATGGAGCTTTGATATCCCAGGCCTATACGTCCGTGAAGGCCCTCTCGCGTAGGAAGGGGCATGGGGAGGATCGGTACCCATTACCCTTTGCGTTCGCGAAGGAGCCAACGCATTCGCGTAGTGTAGGCCAGGCAAGCCTTCGCATTCGGAGGGGCCCTGCCGCATTCGCGTAGGGCATTTTCCTAGGCCTGAGGAGCTTTGCCTTCGCAAATGCGAGGCCCTTTCCGCGTTCGCGAAGAAGGGGTAGCTGGGCAATGTTGTCTTAAATCGGGACTTAGGCCATTTTTAGGTTCATTTATTACACCCTTAGGCAATTTTGGAGCTTTAAAGAGGGAGATTTCAACCTAGCTATTGGAGGTTAGTAATTCCTACCCAATTTAAGTTTAATACATAGATTATGGGTAGATTTTAACATGTACAATTATGAACATTATGGGTTTAGTTGAAAATCCTAGGTATTGATAAAAATGATATTTGACCACGAAAATAATTATGGAATAAGGTAAAAATTATATATTTGATTTCGTGAGGTTATGACTAACATTTACATTCGAAAATTTTTGGAATCCGAGCACGTGGGCCTGGGTGAATTTGAGGAATTCTTCAATTGCGGTTGGGTAATTACACTAATAGTTAGAATATGAACTTTTGAACACGTATTGATTAATTTATATAACATTTGACTAGTTTTGGATTGTTCGGATTCAGGTTGCTTCGCCATCAAAATGGCATCAAAGACCAGCTTTTCAAGAATTTCAAAAAAAAAAAACATATATACAAAACATCTACCTCGAGCACACGCAATGGAACCGTAGACAATCAAGTGAAATCCAATCCAGAAATAATTTGATCTATGGACAGCATCATTGTGTGCACCAAGTTGAGGCTTTAGGATGAAATTGTGACCGCAATGTGAGCTTTGAGACAAGGTAAGTCTCTTTTCTAACCTAGTAAGAGGGAATCTACCCCATAGATTATTTGAATTAATATGTACTTCTAAATGCGGGGCTACGTACGCACGAGGTGACGTGAGACCGTGTGTAGCTACTAATTATGCTTATGTCCGGGTAGTTTAGGACACAAATCATGAAATACCTGTAATGTTTGCACCCTACTTGTTAATTAATGTGCTTGAATTATATTGGAACATTATAAAGGAATTGTAAAAGATCAAATCTCATTTAATTGAGTTGGCGGTTCACTTGACCGTTAATGGGAATTTGTGCATCTTTGTATATTAGCCTCTTAATAATCTTTAAATCGGATGTTATAAAGTATCTTCTCTTCTTGTGGAGTAGGCCGAGTGCCTCGGTAGTAGAAAGATGCATCTATAGTTCGTGGCGTTTGACCCTCGACAATGCACAGTATATATATTTGTATTTTGGATCGGGTCGTTCGACCTCAGCATAAATAGTGCGTAATAATACTTGGAGCCTAATTATACTTGATAAATGTTTATTGGCTCGAGAGGCTAAAATCATTAAATGATGGAAATTTATTTGGGATTTACTATTTGTGAAAGAATTGTTTATTCAGCGCTCGTTATTGAGGTTTCATTATTCATTACACAACCCATTCCTATTTAGATATATTGATATTTTATTGTTATCCCATAGTGAGTGTCGAAGTCGACCCCTCGTGACTACTTCTTGGAGGTTAGACTAGATACTTACTGGGTACATGTTGTTTATGTACTCACTCTACACTTCTGCACTACCCGTGCAGGATCTGAGGTAGGTGCATCTGGTTATCCTCTCGGCGCGTACTCCTGATTCTCCGAGACTTATGGTGAGCTGCCCTCCGAGCTCGTTATGCAGCACCCGAAGTCTTTCTTTTGCATTTACTTTTTGTCTACTTCATTTCAGACAATAGTTAGTATTTTTGTATATTCTACTAGTTGCTCATACAGTTGTGACACCGGGTCTTGGAAATTATGCTAGTTGACACTTGATGATTTTTAGTTATTTACTTCATCTCAATTGCTCTTAAAATTGTTTATCTCTCATTTTATTTAATTTTCACTTCTAATTTATTCAATAATTAAAAATCGACTATTTTTAAATTGTTAAAAGAAACAATCACGTGGTTAGTTTACAATCGGCTTGCCTAGCAGTAACGTTGGGCACCATCATGGCCTAAAGGAGAATCTGGGTCGACCCTCCCCATATTTCTCAAGGTACTTTTTTTTTTCTCTAACCAATCTTTCATTTCTCAGAAATGTTTCAAAGAATCAAATTGTTGATATATGTTTCAGAGTTTTGGCTTCTGCCATTTAAATGGTCTTTGAATGCAGTTCGCGGATGTTGAGTACAAGGTGAAGATTAGCCAAGCTTCCTCCAACAATCCTGTCAAGGCAGTTGTATCAAAGGTAGCTTCCAACACTAGGTTCACATAGGTCTCAAAAGTGATGAGCAGGCCCAATAAAGTCTTGCGAATCGATGCGGAGATGTCCGTACGTATCTCCGAGAGGCTATAGGGTGTTAGGAAACTACTCTTTCTTCATCTCCTATCGTGCAGTTGATGTTATACTAAGCATCATTCGCTTCTTCTCTCACAGATGGTGAGAACGCGCACAACAAATGTTCCAAACCCGGGAGGAGCTGCTCCCCTTGTGGCTAGAGGCCGAGGCAGAGGCAGAGGCCGAGGGAGGGCTCCAGCCCGTGGTAGAGGACGAGGATGTCTCAAGGTTGCTCCAGCTATGCCACCAGCGAATCCAGTAGAGGATCTCATTATTGAGGAGGCTTCTGCAGCAAAGCCAGCTCCACTAGATTTCATGTCCGCACCGGTCTTTTAGGAGGTCATGGACCATATGCTACGGTTCATGGACACTATGACCTAGGCTGGTTTATTTCTAGCGGACCCAGCCACATTTCAGGTAGGAAGGGGTGCATAGACATCTACAGCTTAGGCTTCTGGACATGCAGCTACCGTGTATTGTACCCTAGGCGCACTACCCATGAGGGGAGCCCAGCCACTGGTAGCACCCATGCCTGTGTAACATCTCGTACATTCGGACTAACTGTGGACATATTAAATGGGTATTAATTTGATATTTTATACATGTAAAGTCCCATCGGGATGATTATGGGTGAAAATAGTTGTTTTGAAATCAAGACGGAGAGTGAGGTGCATAATATTTGACAAAATCGACTAAGTTTGCAGAAGGTCCATCTTCCAGCAGGGTTTAGTTAAAATGTGTAAAGAATTTGGGAAAACACAAAGCATGAAAGTTATAGGCCCTTGAAATAGCTTTCCAACGGTATATTGTGTAGCCCAAACGGAGCTCTGTGTGAAAAGTTATGCCCGTTTTACAGAATGGTGTGTAACTGCCGTGTTCCTGCCGCATTTTGACCGCGACCGCGGTGGTGAGGTAGTGTTCCAGCGATTTACCGCGCTCGGGAGCGCGGTCGCACCTACTGGACGTGGTGGACAACTTGGAAAGTCATTTTTTTGCCCTATTTCGTCCCCCACAGCCCCAAAACATAAAAATTTGCTCTAGAAAGTAAAGCTCTCAAAATCTAACTCCTTAAGGGTCCCTCCACCACCCAAGGTAAGTTCTAATGGTGGTTCTAAGTTTATTTCAATTACCCAATACCTTATTAACGCGGGTAAACCCTCCATATCATTATATATTCAATTAGGTCACCATTGTTGAGAGAAGAAACCCTAGAACTCAAATTAAAGAAGATTGAACGTCAAAAAGGTAATATCTTCACCCTCTAATTGATTCTATCATTGGATTAATGATCATAGACTCTAGTTCATGGGATATAAGTTGATGGGTTTGATAGAAAAGCATGAACGGTGATAGGTTTACGTTGTTGATTGGTTATTATTAGTTATGGGTGTTGATTACCTTATGGGTGATAAAGAATAATGTTAAATTATAATCATTTGAGACTTTAGAATTTATCTAGGAGAAAGAGAATGGGTTATTGGGTGTAGAGACACCATTAATAAGGGCTACGAAGCTTTATGCCACCAAGTGTTTGATAAAATACCTAAATGACCAAAACATGACTATTGTTGCTAATTTGGAATCCCTTTGACTTGTATTGATATAGATTAAAGTTGAAAGGGTTGGCGAATGTTGTATTATGCTCAAGAGCAGGAAGTTAAGGTATGTGAGGCTAACTCTCTATGTTTGGGAATGTTAATGATTCTCCCTGCACTACGTTTCTTTTCCGACGTTACTAATTGCCTCGGAAATATAGTTTAGCCTAGTTCCTTGAATAGTTGTAGAACTTCTATTCTCTAGCTTCATAACTCGTTCACCACTTTCATTCTGAACGTTTTGAGCTCAGTACGTATTCAATATATACTTGGGTTTGATGCCCCGGAGTCTTAGTATAGATTACTCAGTATGCCATAAACAGTTGAAGTTTCAGTGTTCATAATCAGTTCAAGAATACATGTCTCAGTCTAGTCCTATTCAGTATTCCAGTATTATGTAAGTCAGTGTGATTCAGTATTCCAGTATTATGTAACTCAGTGTGATTCAGTATTCCAGTATTATGTAACTTAGTGTGATCCAGTATTCCAGTATCATGTAACTCAGTGTNGTTGAGAGGAAGATCCTTGGCCCCTCTTCATTCTCTACAGGGTTCCAAACCTTTCTTCAACATAGGTGACAACGAGCCAGGCAGAGATGGAAGAGATCAAACACGGGAATAAGAAGCAAGCTCGCCTTCCTTTTTGATCATTTTGATAGAGGGGGATGAAGAAAGTGGACAAAACAGACTCGCATTTCTCATCGAACAAATACAGGAAAAGAATCATATTGAAAACGCTCCTAACCCAACCCCTTCCTTCGTAGAGCCCGTGTATTGTAAGTGATCCGAACCTGCCCGGAGCGAGCCTCCCATAGAGGCAAGTGAAGTTGGTGAGCCGTATGATGGGCAACTATCTCCTGCGGTTCGGAGAGGACTCAGCTGTTAGTTAGTACCCCCTTGGTTTCGGGGTGGACCTTTTCACTCTATTTTATTATATACGCTTAGCGAAAAGAATGTTTTTTGATACACCTAGGACATGGATTCTATATGAACCAATGGATCGTGACAAGTCGTTACTACTAGCAATGACTTCCTCTTTCATTACTTCATTCTTTCCATATCCCTCTCCTTTGTTCTCAGTTACTCATCAAATGGCACTCAGTTCATATCTTTAAGTTCGATCATTGACAAGGTTCAAAGAAAGGGTGGGCCATTTGATAAAGAATCGATGGAAAACCACAATGCTAGCAGATGGCGGGCCTCCGCTTTTCTTTTCATTAATGAAACCCGCCAGTTATTATGAACTCAAATAAAAAAAATTTGGATTTAGAAGGCTTGTTCAAAAGAAAAAAAGACGTGGGTGGCATTATGACTGGGGCGTCAGTTAGAAAGGTTCTTACAATGTTCGTTCAATCAAGCAGCATTCTTTTTTTCTTAACTTAAGGAGAGGGAAGAGGGCTTTCTAAGAAGGGCTTGGGACCTATGAACAGAACAACACAACAAAATGATGAAATGAAGAAGAATGAACGGGAGGCATCGGAGGAAGGACTGACGAACTTCTTACTTGTGTTTGGTTAACTACTTTACTGACTTGGGGTTCTTTCTCGTAAGTGGTATACCTACACCCCGCACGCACACTCACTATATCTATATACGCATAAGTTTCTAGCCTTTCGAAAAAGCCCCTCTCCTTACAGTCAAGTGGCTTTCAGCCCCTCTCCCTTCGTCTACGCGCTTCTGCTTAGTATGTCGTTTATATGCTTCTTAATAAGCCAGAGGCCCCTCTTTTTTGTTCTTCTTTTGCTTGCGCACCAATCCAGGGGCTAAGGGACCCAATTCTTAAGACTCAAGATGCAACTTACGGCAGTCTTTGATCTAGCTATAAGGCTTCGAGCTGGTACAGAATACCCGGCTTTAGAGCTTGATGCAGTCAAACTTGACCCTATTTCAAGGTTGCCGCGAAGCAACATTTTCTGATGATGGTGAAGAGTACTCTCCCACAATGTTTGTTGGCAGGTCGGCTTCCGGAGTTTGAGTCTCAAGCTAGGGATCACCACTTCCTTTAGCAGAAGCTCCGATATGAAATAGCAATCGTTATAGATAGACTTTGAGATGCTTGAATAGCTGCAGCCTAGCCTTTTCGTTAACTGGATCTCCTACCTCCACTGTTAATAAGTGGCGGCAAGACTCGAATCCTGGACCTCTGCCTGCTCTACTATGGTGAATTGTGTGAACCGTCTCATCTAAAAAACTTAGATATCAGAGAGGGAACACTTTGATTTAGTTAATTATGTATTAACAGCTAGTACGTCGTTGCTGAGTTAGAATACCCCAAACAGTGTCATTTGAACACTTGGTTAAAAAAGAATTTTGAAGAAAGTCAAGCGCACCAAGTGCGTGTGATAACTAGAAATTCACAATTAGAAAGAGTCTATAGTTTCCCATAGAAAGCATGTGGCTCAACAGTTTCAAGATTTAGGCAGAGTTTTGGTTATGTCTATCTTATCCACCATATATAACAATGAACTTTGTCCAACACCATTAAACAGGATAGAGCAACGCTTAACTTGCAGTTCATGACACAATGGAGCATCTTAGACAAGATGAAATTGAGGATTTGTCATTGTCCCCTCCAGCTGTTGGCTCCATGCAGATTGCTGGAAGCAATGGCTTTGGCCATAACATAGAGTTCATGTCTCAAGCTTACCTCAGAAACAGAAGCTCTGAAATTGATATAGAGGTAGAGGATGATACATCAATTGCTGATAAAGATCAACCCCTCCCCATATTTCTCAAGGTACTTTTTTTTTTCTCTAACCAATCTGTCATTTCTCAGAAATGTTTCAAAGAATCAAATTGTTGATATATGTTTCAGAGTTTTGGCTTCTGCCATTTAAATGGTCTTTGAATGCAGTTCGCGGATGTTGAGTACAAGGTGAAGATTAGCCAAGCTTCCTCCAACAATCCTGTCAAGGCAGTTGTATCAAAGGTAGCTTCCCAGTTTGAGCATGACAATTACAAGCAGATACTCAAGGGTATAACAGGAAGNATGTGATTCTACCAGGTGTTTAGTAAAAGAATAATAAGTAAGTTTTGAGTTGATACAGTGAATTAGAAATTTCAGCAGAGCTAGTAGAGGTACAATCTGATTCACTTAGCCAGGTTAACTCTAGTGAGTGGATGATAGTTTGACATACCGAACGTATGTTAGAACCCAAAGATCTTAAGTTAAGTACAGTGACAGTAAAAAAAACAGCTAGCACTGAGAGAGCAAACTATAGAAGAATAGCCTTTAGGAATTATCTAAATGTGGTTTCTGCAAGATTGGCAGTGTGAGCTGAGTTAAATTATTAAGATTGTGTATGATAGTTATGAATACACTAGCTTTCCGTTAAGTGAATAATTTGGGTTTTTCCTAGTGAGAAGAATTGCTCAGAAGTAAGTCAGATGGTGAGTCTTCATTGACATAAAGTGCAAAGAATTTTTAAGGATAAGAAAAGTTATTTGGATCCCAACAAAAAGAGAAGGATCCACAAGTATAAGACCTTTGGTCTAAGGGGTGATGTGAAAATTTTCAGTAAGTCCAGTTAGAGATTTGAAACCTGAATAGTTAGCATGGGATATGAAAAAGAAAATCAGTTCGATAATGAGGGAAAATTGTATAATTACCACAGGAATTATGTCCAGCATGTGTAAGAAACGCAAAGTGAGTAGAATGATCACCAAGTTTAGTTATTGATGATAAAGTGATCACAGAAAGCTGTAAAATCATGCCTATTTGTGTGTTATGAGGGTAGTGCCATTGCACGGGACTCTAAAATTTAGAGTACATGTCAAAGACTTAGCTCACAACAATTCTATAAGTGTTTTCAGGAAGTTCTTAAGAAGATAAAGTGTGGGAAGTATAACTCATGATTGAGGTAGATAAGAGAACTCTGGTAAAAGAAGTTCACCAGCCAAGATAGGAGTTCGACTTCGGACTTCGAAGATGACAGAGTTGTTGTCTAGAATAGAACTTGTCCCCTCTTAGTAGCCATAGAGAAGGAGAAGCAATTTGATGATCCCTACGTGTTGTAGTTGAAAGAGGAGATTCACAAGTATAAGACGATGGCTTTTGAATAAGGGGGAGATGATGGTACTTTGAGGTACTAGGACAGATTGTGTGTCCCAGACATACATGGACTTAAAGAGGGAAGATCATGTTAGAAGCCCATAATTCTAGGTATTCATTCCATCCAAGTTCCCAAATATGCATCATGACCAAGGAGATTTATTGGTTGAACGACATGAAAAAGAACATCGTAGACTTTATGGCCAGGCAGAGCATTTTATTTAAATAGTTGAGGATATGTCCTTGATGTTAACAGTAATTGGGATGATCACATACCTCTCATTGACCTTGCTAATAATAACACTTACCATTTCAGTACCAAGATGGCACCGTGTGAGACTCTATATGGGAGAAGGTGTAGATCGCCAATTGGTTGGTTCAAGTTGGTGATTGGGTGTTTCCGAAAGTTTCACCTATGAAAGGCATTACGAGGTTTGGGAAGAAGGGAAAGCATAGTCCCTACTATATTGGGACATATAGAATCCTGCGAAGGATCGGTCCATTAGCTTATGAGTTGGAGTTGCCACCAGAATTAGTGGTGGTACAACTAGTATTTCACGTGTCATGTTATAACATTCAAGTTTCCAGCACTCAGATACTCATGCCAGTTCAGTACTCAGATACTCATGCCAGTTCAGTACTCAGCTACTCATGTCAGTTCAGTACTCAGATACTCATGCCAGTTCAGTACTCAGATACTCATGCCAGTTCAGTACTCAGATACTCATGTCAGTTCAGTACTCAGATACTCATGCCAGTTCAGTACTCAGATACTCATGTCAGTTCAGTACTCAGATACTCATGTTAGTTCAATACTCAGATATTCAAGTCAGTTCAATACTCAACTACTCATGTCAGTCCAATACTTAGATATTCATGCCAACTTAGTACTCAGATATTGATGTTAGTTCAATACTCAATTATTCTTGCCAGTTCAATATTCAAATATCCATGTTAGTTTAGTATTCACGTATCTGTGGCAGACCAATAGTCAGTCAATGCAGTAGTCATTCAGTTCAGTAATCATGTATTAATTATATTTAGTATGCAAGTGTTAATGAAATTTCATGTTTGCACCAGACTCGTTTAAGGTCCGGAGTTAGCAGAAGTTACAGTCAAGACAATCATTCGAGGATGAATGATCCCAAGGGGGACATAATGTAACATCCCGTAAATTCGGGCTAGGTGTGGACATATTAAGTGGGTATTAATTTGACATTTTATACTTGTAAAGTCCCATCGGGATGATTATGGGTGAAAATAGTTGTTTTGGAATCAAGACGGAGAGTGAGGTGCATAAGATTTGACAAAATCGACTAAGTTTGCAGAAGGTCCGTCTTCTAGCAGGGTTTAGTGAAAATTTGTAAGGAATTTGGGAAAACGCAAAGCATGAGAGTTGTAGTCCCTTGAAATATCGTTCCAACGATATATTGTGTAGCCCAAATGGAGCTCTGTGTAAAACGTTATGCCCGTTTTACAAAATGGTATGTAACCACCATGTTCCTGCCGTGTTTCGACCACGACCGCGGTGGTGAGGTAGTGTTCCAGCGATTTACCGCAGTCGGGACAGCGGTCGCGCTTATTGGGACGCGGTGGCCAACTTGGAAAGTCGTTTTTTTAGCCCTATTTCGTCCCCCACAGCCCCAAAATATAAAAACTTGCTCTAGAAAGTAAAGCTCTCAAAAATCTAACTCCTTAAGGGTCCCTCCACCACCCAAGGTAAGTTCTAATGGTGATTCCAAGTTTATTTCAATTCCCTAACACCTTATTAACATGGGTAAACCCTCCATATCATTAGATATTCGATTGGGACACCATTATTGAGAGAAGAAATCCTAGAACTCGAATTCAAGAAGATTGAACGTCGAAAAGGTAATATCTTCACCCTCTAATTGATTCTATCATTGAGTTAATGATAATAGACTCTAGTTCATGGGATATGCGTTGATGGGTTTGATAGAAAAGCATGAACGGTGATAGGTTTGGGTTGTTGATTGGTTGTTATTGGTTATGGGTTTTGATTTCCTTATGGGTGATAAAGAATAGTGTTGAATAATAATCATTTGAGACTTTAAAATTTATCTAGGAGAAAGAGAATGGGTTATTGGGTGTAGAGACACCATTAATATGGGCTATGAAGCTTTATGCCACCAAGTGTTTGATAAAACACCTAAGTGACCAAAACATGACTATTGTTTCTAATTTGGAATCCCTTTAACTTGTATTGATATAGATTAAAGTTGAAAGGGTTGGCGAATGTTGTATTAAGCTCAAGAGCTGGAAGTTAAGGTATGTGAGGCTAACTCTCTATGTTTGGGAATGTTAATGATTCTCCCTGCACTATGTTTCTTTTCCGACGTTACTAATTCCCTCGAAAATATAGTTTAGCCTAGTTCCTTGAATAGTTATAGAACTTCTATTCTCTAGCTTCATAACTCGTTCACCACTTTCATTCTGAACGTTGTGAGCTCAGTGCGTATTCAATATATACTTGGGTTTGATGCCCCCGAGTCTTAGTATAGATTACTTAGTATGCCATAAACAGTTGAAGTTTCAGTGTTCATAATCAGTTCAAGAATACATGTCTCAGTCTAGTCCTATTCAGTATTCCAGTATTATATAACTCAGTGTGATTCAGTATTCCAGTATTATGTAACTCAGTGTGATTCAGTATTCCAGTATTATGTAACTCAGTGTGATCCAGTATTCCAGTATCATGTAACTCAGTGTAATTCAGTATTTCACTATCATGTATTGCAGTATGTTCTCAGTTCCTGAATGTTGAACACCTGTATTTGGGCCTGAGGCCGTAGTTTATGCTTTATGCATGTTTGGGCCTGAGGCCGTAGTTTATGCTTTATGCATGTTTGGGCCTGAGGCTGTAGTTTATGCTTTATGCAATTTTGGGCCTGAGGCCGTAGTTATGTATACGTATAGTTGGGCCTGAGGCCGTAGTTTGTGCATATTTATATTGGGCCCGAGGCCGTAGCTTATTCAGATAAACAGGTTGTTCATCATTCGGAAGAGGGAGCATTCATATCCTTACTTCCTTTGTTCAGTTCAGTTATCAGTTATCAATTATCAGTTCAGTTATCATTTCAGTTATCAGATATCATTTCAGTTATCAGATATCATTTCAGTTATCAGTTATCATTTTTGTCATCAGTTATCAGCTATCTGTTATCGTTTCAATTTCTGTTTCAATAGTTATCATTTTAGTATCAATTATCGATTCTCAGTTATCAGCTCAGTTTCAGTTTCAGCATTTATAATTCTTTTTTTCAGTTGCTTTACATACCAGTGCAATTCAAATTTATTGACGTCCCTTTTGCCCGGGGCCTGCATCTCACGATGCAGGTAATGATTTACAGGTTGACGATTCAGAGCACTAAGATTCTCGTACCAGCTATTTGGTGATCCCCAGTTCTTTCGGGGCATTATCATTACCTTACAGTCTTCAGTATTTTCAAACAGTCAGTGTTTTCAGCATTTCATTAGAGGCTTCATAGACTAGACTAACAGCTAGACAGAGTCGCATGCTTTTCATATTAAGCCATGTTGGCTACAAATATATTTCAGAATTGTATTAGTATTTCCGCACTTTGATTTATATCATCTAGACTTTCAGTATATCAGCATGTGTTAGTCTATTTTCCGCATTCAGTATGTTATGATATCACATGTTGATTCAGCCAGCCTGTTGGTTCGCTCGGTCACATATAGTCAGGCACCGAGTGCCGTGTTACGTCCAGGCCCAGGTTCGGGGCGTGACAGCCTGAGCCCAGACCAGTTGCGGCCGTCAAGCCGCAGAAGCTATTGAATAGATGGACCAGGCTAACTGTCCTGTCTTCGGAGGTGAGCAACATGAGGATCCCCAGCACTTCACTGATCGGTGTTGGGACAAACTGCACAACAAGAGGATATTAGAGTCCCACGGGGTCGATTTTACTACTTTCCAGTTAGAGGGCAGGGCCGATAGATGGTGGCAGTCTTATCTTCTTGGCAGGCCAACAATTTCTCCTCCTATGACTTGGGACCAGTTCACGCGTATATTTCTGGAAAGGTATATTCCACCCTCTCAGAGGGAAGAGTTGTGGTTTCAATTTGACCAGGGTCAGATGTCAGTGACGGATTATGAGGCGAGATTCCCTGAGTTGTCTCGCCATGCACTTATGATACTTCCTACTGATACGGAGAGAGTACGGAGGTTTGTTGCGGGGTTGCACTCAGGTATTCAGGCCACTATGGCCCGAGAGGTTGAGGTGGGGACTTCTTACCAGCTAGTTGTGGAGATAGCTCAGAGGATCAAGGGTGTTTGTTAGCGGGGCTGAGAGCAGATGTCGTGGGACAAGCTGTTTTCTTATTCTGGAGGGTTCGCTGGTGCTCACTCTGAGGGCAGAGGTTAGTTTGGGAGATATTAGCCTAGCAGGCCCACGTATCCAGCACCGCCGCCTCCTTGGGGTGCTCCAGTGCGACCTTATTTCAGCGCCATGCCAGAGAGTTCCTACCGCCCACCGGCTATTCAGGGTACTACCAGTGGGTATTCAGACCACCACGGTCCGACTTCAGGTCAGCAGTCCACCATACCGAGAGGTTGTCTCGAGTGCATGGATCTTAGTCATGTGCGGAGGTTCTGCCTCGAACTTCGAGGCAAGGCAGTGCAGCAGGGTCATCAGCCCATGATTACAGCACCAACCGTCTGGCCGCCTAGAGTCGGAGGGAAGGTGAGTAGGGGTCATCCTAGAGGTGGAGGCCAGGAAGGTGGAGACCAGCCAGTCGACGCTCCAATTAGGTTCTATGCTTTTCCGGCCAGACCAGATGTAATGGCCTCAGATGCCGTGATCACAGGTATCATTTCTGTCTGCGGTAGGGATTCTTCGGTATTATTTGATCCAGGGTCTACCTATTCATATGTGTCATATTTGTTTGCTCATTTCCTGGATGTTCCTCACGAGTCCTTAGGTACTCATGTTTATATGTCCACTCCAGTGGGTGATTCTGTTGTTGTGGATCGGACCTATCGGTCATGTGTTGTCACATTCTGTGGTTATGAGACTAGAGTGAATCTTCTGTTGCTTTCATCTTGGGCATGGACTGGTTGTTGTTTCCCAATTTTTCCCTCATATTGTTTGAATATTCACATATACTTTAGAAATAGTGCACATGAATTGTCATTGGATTTACAAGCATGCACAAGTATTTTTCATAATTTTAAAGGCTTTAAATCAATTTATTCTTGTATTTTTATTATATAAATACTCAATAATTATCCTTCAAATTATTTTTATGATAATTTAATCATCTAAATTTATCATTTATACCCACATAATGTTTAAATATTTTTTAGTGCATTTTTATAATTACATTTGCATTTTTTTGAGCTAACTTGCACATTTTACAATAATAGCCCATATGCATATATAATTACATTATTTATACAGAAAATGACTTTTTATATTTTTATAATGTTAAGTAATTATTTTTAATCATTTTCATGCACAAGTAATATTTTTGTTATTTATCAATTATTTTTATAAATTATTTATTTGTTAGATAGTGGGTATTTAAATAACAGCCTACTTTAAGCTTATTTCGAACCAACCCCTAGCCCAATTACCTAAAATACACCAGCCCAACACTCCAGCCCAAACCAAATTACCCCTAACCCAATAACCCAATCGGTACCCGTTTAATTGACCCGCCCCTGCCCCTCTTTAAAATCCTGGTCGTTGATCTCAGAGATCAACGACCCACATTTAACCACCCTTTTAGATTACCCAACCCCATACCCTAATCCCATTCTCTACCATCCGCCGCCCTTAAACTCTCTCAAACGCTCTCTTCATCTCTACAAACCCTAGTGTCATAACCTCTAATCCCCTTCGATTCCAACCCAAAATGTAATCAATCAACAATTCCCTCACCTTATTGACCATTTCCCATTACTGGCTACCCGTTTATGGTGTTACATAATTGCTTGTGTAACATGGCATGCAGATCTCTCCTATTTTGAACCAAATCTGGTTCAGATCTTTGCCTCTTTCCATCCGTGTTTGTTCTTGTTTCTTTTATGGTATGAATCTCTGAGATTCTTCGCGATTCTTTGCTCACCCTAAAGCTAGGGTTCAGATCTTCCTAAGATCTAATACTGGTTCACGATTCTTTAATTATTTTTTCTTTAGTATTGTTGTATATATGTCCCTGTGCATTTTATTACGATTTTTCTTTGATATTTCTGACTAATTTTTACTTACCCTAAAATTAGGGTTTTTGATTCTTTGAAATCGAACCAAATCTGGTTCAATCCTTAATTATTCCCGTCTATATGTCTCTATGAATCTTTATTATAACTCTTGCCGTTAATTTTGTCTAATTTTTACTTACCCTAAATTGCGGGTTTTGATTCTTCGAAATCAAACCAAATCTGTTCGATTCTTAATTTCTGTCTATGTGCATCTCCTTATTTTTATTTTCTGCCGATCTTATATGTTTACCTAAATTGGGGTTTCAACTTTTTCCTTATAAACTGTTACCGCTTTCCTTTCTAGTACTTTGCGATATTTGTGTGTTCTAATTCAGTGATATATAAACCCCTCCCCATTCCCCTTTAGAACAGAGCTCATTTGCAATAATCACTAAATCTGGGGCTTTGTTCTGTGTTTCTTTCATTATCTTGTTCTATACTCTGGTTCTTGGCCGGCTGAAATCCAAGGCCAGAAATTCTGGGTTCTTACTATTGTTCTTTCTTGTTTTCGTTTAACTGGTGAGCTACTGAACCCTGGCAATTTCGTTCTTATGTTGATCTGCATGTGTTCTCATCTCTGAATTTCATGGCCTTATATGTTTCTGGTTTATTCTTATATGTGACTTTGTTAACTTTGCACTCGTTTTAAAGTCTCTTTAGTATTTTAAGTTTCACCTCATGTTGCTAGTTTTGAGATTGTTCACACCTACTTGGATAATCTAAACCCTCTTAAGTTTGTTTAGCTAATGCATTTCTGGATTGCTCTCGTACACAACTTTGTTAGTTTCACCTGCATTTGAATCTTTTGAGTTTATATTAGTCTACTGGTCAATACTTGAATCTCTACATTCACTGATCAACCAATGTTCGTTTTCCTACTCCACTTTGAGTTCCTGCAAATGGCTGCTTCACATTTTTAACAATTTGTGACTTGCTTCCCTATAACCTGTCTTTCAGCATGTCTTTGCCTCATTTGATTCCATATTCATTCAATATTTATTTGACCGTAGGGTAGTTATCAAATTTGTGTTTTTCATAACATGTCTAGATGCTGTTTTGTTTCCTGAGTGAGTTAGCATGACTTTCTTTTGATACTGGGGGTATACTTAGCATAAATTAGACCTTTAGGCTTTAACTTGTTTGGTATTATGCACCTGTGTGACTGTGTAAATCCTACAAACTGGTTTCTCCCTAACTCTTTCAATGTGATCCTGCCTATGTATTGTTTGGCTAAGTGATGGACTTGTTGACCCTGTGATCAACTGTCCTATGTTTTTTTTTTGCTTTGCTATGTCTGCTTTCCTGAAAATAAGTACCTCTTTTCAAATTCTGTCCCTTAACCATTGCCCACTCCCTTTCCCTTGTTACCTATGTTATTCTGAATCCTCATTCTAGCCGGTTGAAAGCCACGGCTATTTAGGGTCTGTCCTTGACCTTTCTAGTGTGAGCACTGCTCGGGGTCCATGTGAGACCCTTTTGAACTCTGAAACACTAGGATTTGGGTCTCTAGTCTTCCTTGAACTGTTCTGATCATTCTTCTCTAGTGTGAGCACTACCCTGGGTCCTTGAAGCCCTTGGGAACTCTGACACACTAGAGATTTGGGTTCTGAGATATGGGTGAATCACTCACCACTGGTCATGTTGTACCTACGAACATGGTCTTTGGAGATGCTGTGAGTTGAAGGCCTGGTTTATCTAGGTGTATTTGGGCCTGATGCAGGCTTCCTATAGTTTATATACTTTGTAATTAATTCATTCGATTGTGCTCTGTAATAATTGTTTGTAATAACGATAGGGGCAGTAGTTAAATGGGAAAACGGGGTTTTTTTTTTAACGTTTGTATGATAATGGGTAGAAATCCTGCCTATAGGTGTTTACTTTGCTCATTCTGCCATTATGTTAGATAACCTACCTATAGGTATTTATTTATTAAAACACGCTCTGCTATTCTATCTTAGATAACCTGCCTATAGGGGTTTACTTTGGCTCAAATATGAATATCCTGTCTACTTTGCTTTACACGATTAGACACCATGCCTATAGAAAATAAAATAACCAAAGTTCAATTTGCGTTGCAGTATATGCAAATCTGCCCCTTAGAAATCATGCCTATAGGGTTCTTAATTGATTGATATGCTTGTGTCATACATGTCCATTTAGTATGCATGCCTATAAGAACTAAAACCAGTTTTAATCATCAAGGGTAGGAATCATGTCTATAGGATGATCACCATCTGTGTTAAGCACTAAAATTAAGCTTCAAAACACTGCCTCATTAAACGCCATAAGAGAGCATGCCTATAGGAATGACTTAGTAATTCTGAATATCTCACATTGCTTGTCACTACCTAACACTGCATAAATCACCTAGATATCATTCCTATTGGTTTAATCGCTTACAACCTATAATCAGTAGGCAACTACGTAGTCACTTAGAAATCGTATTAAAAATGGCTTTGCACATGTGTCACGACCCAAAACCACCCCAGTCGTGATGGCGCCTATCATGGAACTAGGCCAGCCGACACATTCCAAAACCAATCAATATTTTCGTTCTTAGGATAAAATCAAAGCTACTTAACGATAAACCTTTATAAAGTGTTTAAAACAGAACAACAGTGCGGAAAGAAAAGCCCGACATCGGGGTGTCACTAGTAATGAGCATCTACTACAACTATCTGACAACATCAAGACCAATATGGCTGGGAAAAATCACAAGAATACACTAAGGGAGAATAAGGAGGGAGAAACGCAGGGCTGCGATCGCCAGGCAGCTACCTTGCTAACTCCGATGAACCTGCCACCGAGCTCAGAAATACCTGAACCTGCACACAAGGTGCAGGGAGTAATGTGAGTACGCCAACACAGTAAGTAATAAGAGTAAATAAAGACTGAGCAGTAGGAAACAATAGAATCCACATCATGATAAATTCAGCAAGCACAATATGCTTTCAAATTGGAACATGAGTCAATTATCTCCTTTAAAATCTAGTTTATGTAAAAATCATTTGAAGATACTTTCCAACAGTCTCAATAGAGGTTCAATGCAGTTTATAGTAAAAGTGATGAAAATCATAATCGACCCTTTGGGCAAAACATAGTTCGTATACAGCCCTTTTTGGGCAAAACATGAATCATAAACAGCCCCTCGGTCACTCATATACATCTCATAACATAAGAATCTCAGTGGAAATAACAAATCCAAGTCAGTGGTTAATTTCCGAACATCTCATAAAAACTCCAGTTTCGATGAAAGATATATA
>NC_031997.1:7483758-7644933 GCF_001879085.1 Nicotiana attenuata | reverse complement strand
ATATATATATATATATATATATATATATATATATATATATATATATATATATATATATATATATATATATATATCCCCTCGGGCAAGCCTCTCAGTCACTTGAGACCCAGCTCTCATCAATGAGCGCTCACACTCAGCCCTCACGCTCAATAGGTACCTTATAATAACCGCTGCGGCGTGCAGCCTGATCCATAAATATATAGTCGACTGCGCTCACTGGGGGTGTACAGACTCCGAAGGGGCTCCTACAACCCAAACGCTATATCGTTGCGGCGTGCAGCCCGATCCATATATATATATATATATATAATCCTTACAATCAGGCCCTCGGCCTCTCTCAGTCATCAACCTCACAATCAGGCCCTTCGCCTCTCTCAGTCATCATCCTCACGATCAGGCCCTCGGCCTCTCTCAGTCTTCAACCTCACAATCAGGCCCTCGGCCTCTCTCAGCCATCTACCTCATAAGCTACTTGGGCTATCAGTAAAAAAAATAGGGTGCTCAGCATAAAATATTATTTTTATGCATCAGAAGAATAATAAATACTGAGTTACGAAATCAATAAATACATGACGTGACTGATTTCAGATCATAAGTCGAAACGGTGAGGAAATAATAATGGAAAGCCCCTAAGGGTCCAAACAACTTGGCACGAGGCCCAAATATGGCAATCGGCCCAAAAGATAGTAATATTTCCCAAGACATAAGTGTATCAAATAGTTTTGAGGCAAATACGCAACTTTAGAGTCGCTACGGGACGGACCAAGTCACAATCCCCAATGGTGCACGCCCCCACGCTCATCATTTAGCGTGTGCGTCACCTCAATATAGTGAAACAAAGTGAAATCCGGGGTTTCATACCATCAGGACAAGATTTACAATCATTACTTACCTCAATCCGAACGAACATCTACACCGCGATGCCCTTGCCGCTCGACTCGGCCTCAAATCACCTCGGATCAATCCAAAATTAGAATCATATCATCAATACATGCCAAAGGGAGAAAGCCCACGCGAAAATTATCAAATTAAACTCAAAATCTCAAAATTGGCCAAACCCAACCCCCGAGCCCACGTCTCGAAATTTGATAAAAATCGCAACATTAGAATCCTTGTCCTTCCACGAGTCTATACATACCAAGATCATCAAAATCGGACCTCAAATCCCCAATTTAACTCTCCAATTTCAAGCCCTAATTTCCCAAATTCTTTTCTCTGATTTTTCCACAAATTTCATGATTAATCAATGAAATAATCACATAAAGAAAAGATACAAAGCCCAAGTAGCTTACCTCTCTGAAAACACTTGATTCCCTCTTGAAATCACAGCTTAGAGCTCCAAAATCGACCAAAAATGGTGAAAAAATGACTGAAAATCGCGAAGGAGCCTTTATATACATTCTGCTCAGCACATTCCCATCTGTGATCCCCATTACGCATCTGCGGGGCCGCATATGCGCAAAAAACTCCGCTTTTGCGGAATCTCATAAAAAGGGCATTCCCGCTTCTGTGGTTACCTGACCGCACCTGCGGTCATCGCAGATGCGGGGACCAAACCGCACCTGCGACCCCTGCTGCGCATCTGCGCCTCTCTTCCGCTCCTGCGGAGCTCGCACCTGCGGTCCCCAATCCGCAGGTGCGGATATGACAGAAGCAGCAATACCAGCTGCAATTTCCCAAGTTCAAACTCTCCGAAAACTATCCGAAATCATCCCGAGGCCCCCGGGACCTCAACCAAAAAATACAAACAAGTCACATACCATCATTCAAATTCATACCAACCCTCGGAACACTCATAACGACATTGTATCACCAAATCACCCTCGAATTCAACTCTAAGGATTTCAAAAACTTCCGAATTCCGCAACCGATCCAAAAACCTATCAAACCTCATCCAAATGACCTGAAATTTTGCACACACATCACAAATGACACAACGTACCTACTCCAATTTCCGGAATTCCATTCCTAAAAATCCAAATCCGAGATCGAATACTATAAGGTCAAGACATGGTCAAACCTTTCAAATTTAAAGCTTCAAGCTGAGAATCATTCTTCATATCTATTCCGATTAAGTTGTAAACCACAATCGACGATTTACATAAGTCATAATGCATCATACGGGGCTAGTCATGCCCGAGAACTGGCAAGCGAAGTGCAATTTCTCAAAACGACCAGTCGGGTCGTTACATCCTCCCCCACTTAAACATACGTTCGTCCTCGAACGTGCCCAGAGTTGTTCCAAAAGCCAACGAATCGTTGTATAACCTTACCAGGCACATACCTGGGGGTGATCCCATGTCACCCTATCCCATATAGGCGCGATGGCACAACATAACTGAAATTTCACAATTCAACCTAGCCCATAAACCTTAAAACCAAATTTCCACTTCTGAAATCATCTATAGGATCAGAATTTCACATCCATACTCTGAATAAGTCTGAACAAGATGTAACAAACCATACATATAACTATAAATGCAATTACATGACATATCACATAACTCAAACACTCGTAACGATAACTTCTAATCACGACAGCTGCTCAAAACACCTGAATACCGATAATAAGCCTCTTATCAAATAAAGCCTCATTCCAACACTTTCGTATACTGCCAATGATGAAAGAAACACGCAAAATCATAATCATTCCTCAGATCAACCATTCATGAAGCTCCCTCTCCTTTGGCAGGGACTATGGTAAATTTCTAAGCCGAATCCCGGTATTATCCTTCCAACATGCTGAAACCGAATCCGATAGTATTCATTCGGGATCCCAATGACCTTATCTTATCCAATACGGCTACTCTAGCGACATGACACATCGGTACAATCTCAAGCCACAACCCGTGCAACTTGTGCACCAATAAGAAACAGTCCAAATGTGCTCAAATCATGGAAAGTGAATCAAATGAGAGAGCTGTACCGCAAGCTTACCAGTAACACCACAACGCGATGCTAAGAACTCATCACACACCGTAGGACCAAAACCCACGAATCTAACCCGAATGCTCATACCTCTACATAACTTCGTTGCAATGCGCGATCCTCTCCAAACACTGATCCACATGAATCACCTCAAGGCACCGGGCTCAAAGTCAACAACCACACACCATTTGATGTCTAGTACCAACAGTGAATCACCATAACCACAGAGAGCAAATGACGCAATGTCATACCAGTCCAAGAGAACATATCCAATTCGCAATCAATCATGCAACACGCAAATACCCGTCTTACTCAAATTCTGCTATAAAGCCCAAATGGAACCGCACCATATGTGCATATAACCAACAAATCACAACTCCTTGTAACATAGAAGAGTAACTCATAGATCACTCCAGAACACGAATAAGATCAACAACAATCGAATGGCACATTTCTCAACAATAACAGTTCGGAGACAAAAAATCCGACCCGATGCAGAACACACATCCATGTTGGGCCTACTAATAAATCCCAAATCAACTCTGGTCACCCATTACAGATAAATAACCCTCCGAATGTCCATAGTGACTGAATCACAACACATAACACCCTCTGACTAACCTTAGCTACATTTTCACAGTCCACAACCACGAAACAATCTACTCACAAAACCTCTCAGTCTCCAAATCCATTAGAACATACGAATCACCATTTCTGGTCTCAATTCCCCCGCTAGAATATCCACACTTCTCCGATTACATGGTCCTCCTATGAGGAATACTCCTGGAATTTTTCTGTGCCACAAGGCAAAAATCTGAACTCCAGCGATCGATCAAACAAGAGAGTGCCGCAATACCAATGAAGTATCCATAACTCAATCACATTGCCCTTTCTGAAATGTATACCTTCATCAAGCCACACCAATTAGCAATATCATTTGCCTAACCATCTGAAACTGCCCATGCTGCCTAAGAATTTATGACCTTCCTTTTAGAACTGAACTGTGACCTTACACATGCAATCTCAACCCTACACAACATACCGCATATACCATGCCATCCTATGTCAAATATGAGGACTTCATAATCCATTCCGAGCCACAAGCAACTACGTACTCAACTAGCTAAGAACATTCCATTTGATCCCATCTAGAAGAAAATCACTATACACCACATGCTCCTCACGCCAGTAGAAAATATACATCCCTATCCGTGGTAGAAATCATCAAGAACTCTACGAATCCCCTTTACACAAACCGAACCATCAGAACTGACTCCTTCTAACTCAACCAAGCTACGCAAGCCATCAAAACCTAAGAGCATTGCCACGAAGCACCTGTAGAAACCCACCGCTTCATAAGCACCCAAGAAACGATCATATCAATTACCATGCCGATCCAACTTACTACCAAGCTGTCCTAATTCTCTAAGTTCCTTCCGAATTACCTTCAAATTGACACATTTCCTTGCTAGTACACCACTGTCCTTAACTAAAACTTGCCCCGCGAACTTTAGCATAAGACCACATCGTCCTAACGCTCATAAACTGTTGTATTCTTCTGAAGCACACCCAAAAGTACCACAACCGAGATAACTGCTCTGAAGAGACCATTCTGCGAATCTAAAGCCATTACCTTCACTTTCCTGATACTGGTATGTAGAATCGATAATGATATAGAAATGACTCAAATCCTAATATCCTCCCATATAAATCTCAGTTTCTAACCCACACACATCCTGAAGATTCCCAATTGCCACGTATAAATCTTGAATTCATTAGACCCGTTCTCGAGAGTTATCCACTTTGCTTAAATCTCAATTAGACTGATCGAACGGACCGGATGACCTGTGCCCCATTAGCACTCCAACACCCAAGGAAGTAACCCCACCTTAATGCAACCAAATAAATTCCTGCTCCATGTACATTACATCCTTCACCAATAACAACTCAACTCATTCCAAAACTCTTATACACCTGTAAAGCATAACACAACACCTTTCCAAAGTTTCCTTTATTCGGTTCATCCTCGATCTCAACCTCTGTAAGCCATGACTGATTCACCGGTATGCCTCAAATTGGAACCAACATAGCATATAACCGTGCAATCAACTGATCAATAGCAGACTCCCCCACTTGGCTCAAAGCCATAGATCAGAACACACAAAACTCACAATGCCCCTACTCTATTACTTCCATAATACCATAGTGAGATTCAACTAAATCCTTGATAAGCTCATGCAACACAAACACTCTAGTGTTTCAATTATCTGCAAATCTCGCATTTACCCTCGTAACAGTCAAGCCCATTCTCATAAGCGATCCAAACTCAAATTGTACTACATATATTGGTAAAAGAAAACTCACTACTAAACAACATAGGGATCACACACCCTCAGGACACCCCGCAGGAGATAACCCACCTGCTTAGCCTCAATCCGGTATCTCTCTATAATCTTCCATAATCATAACTATTACACAATCACTTAATCTTCCTAAGTCTGAACTCATATCACAACATGAAATCTACTTCACTTCCCAACTAGACAACATGAAAAGGTCCTTCAACACACCCACAACTCGGGGCTACGCATCAAAACACGATGGAATTCAAGCACCAGATAGTTCTTTCTACCCTCAAGCAGACTCTTCTCGTCACATTCAAATTATATGAACACAGCTCGCAATCACATCATACTCACCATGTAGTTCAAAATTCCCCCTTTTTGATGATGACAAACTCTGTGCTTTTACTGATTAGATAACCTGTGGAACTCAGCTAAAATATCATCACTTGAAAAATTTAACTTATCATTAAGGGCCAGATTTAATTAGGTCATAAACATCACTGTTCAGAAAAATAGTTTTTTAAGCACAATACACAATATCTTCCCCCTTTTGGCATCATCGAAAAGTTGCATAAACATGTGAATCCCAGAATATTAATCATTACTCATGGCCACTGGGGCAACTACAAGTGAAAGCATGCTTTAGTTAATCAAAAATCAACTTGACAAATATAACTATTAAGAGCAGAATCATCATAAAACAAGAGAAATGCAAATTGTCATTGATAAGGCAGTGCTTCTACAAGACAGTCCACAAAAAGAAAGAACAAAAACAACCAACCATGAGCAAAAACAAGAAAAATCCCTAATCTGGGTCACTGGAGGTTAACTGAACTGGTTCAGAACAAGGACAAAGAGGGCTAAGGCTTTGAAGAACTAGAGGGTTGGGATTTGAGTAAGTTGAACATTGTTTGTAGCATCCCTTCACTCTTTTCTTTCTCTTTTGCTAGTTCTGCTTTCAGCCCATTCCTTTCTTCTTCCAACTCAGCCACACGAGCCTGAAGCCTAGCAATCTCGGCATCATTGGTCCCACATTCTTGAACCAAAGCCCTAACCTTGCTATTCACTGGAGTCTTCACTGATGAACCAGGTTCAATAGGGGCTACACTTAGCAGATAGTCACAGGCCTGGAGAGTCTTGATTCCAAAGTGCTCCTTACTGGAGGCCATTTCCCATTTCTTCAAAGGAACGTTCAGCCTGTCCAGTACAGTTGTTAGAATGAATCCATAAGGAGTAGCATGAGCCTTTGAACCATTGATGACTCTGTCCAGTAGTTTTACTATGAAAGCAGGCCAATTAATCTGCTTACCCCTCACAAGACACTCCATGAGAACCAGGTCCATATAATTTGCAGTGTGCCTCCTCTCCTGTCTAGGCAGCAGACACTTGTTCACAAACTCAAAGATCACTTTATGTTCTGGCTTCATTTCACTCTTTTGAACAAATCTTGCTTTAGGCACCTCTTCACCATCCTTTGTATCACAGAAGTTCCTGGTGATTTGGAGTGCTGTGGGCAGATCATCTAGACAAGGACACCTTTGCCTGGTGTAATCATCATAGCCCTCACTTGGAATGTCTAGAATCCTGCCCAATTCAGGTGCATCAAATTTCACCCTCACACCTTTCACCACACTGGTCACTAGCCCATTTTTCACAGAACCATTTGCCATGAATTCAATCAGCTCTCTTCTGGCTAGTCTTCCATCCATCTGAAGGACCATGTCCTTCCAACCCTGTGCAGCTAAAACATCCAACAACCTAAGCATGCCTGGCTCCTCCAGGTCTTTCAGCAGCCTACCCTTCAATATTTTCCTTATGCTAAAAATAACAAAACGATCTTGCTCTTGTTCAGACTCATCCTCTTCTTCTTCTGCACTCCACTCTTCATCTTCTTCTTCAGTAATTTTCACTTGTTTTCCCTTTACTGCAGACCTAGTTCTTCTAGCCAAAGAAGGTTCAGCAGGTACAGATTTTGAAGACTTCTTTGCAAGAGTCTTGGTTCTTTTTGGTTTGTCAATGGGAACCTCCACAGTTGTACCTCTCTCTTGATGGACCAGTTCCATCTCCTCCTCCTCTTCTTCAGCAGCCTCAGAACTTTCCACTACCTTTTCTTTTCCCTTTTCCTTCTTCTTTTTCTTACTCTTCTCCAATGCTTCCTGCAGTTCTGCTTCACTTTGCCTTACTTTGCTCCTTGTAGCTCTTCCTCTAGGTACAGAAGTAGCAGCAGTCTTGGGAGATGTTACTTTGCTTTTCTTTGAGGGTTCAGAAGCAACTGGGGTCCTTTGTGAAGACGCCTTGCGCTTCTTTGGGTCATAACTGGCCCCTACTTTCTTTAGCATATCTGCTAAAGTCTCATCCACAAAAGAGCCTTGTTCTTCTTGTTGCTTACTCATTTGAACAAGTCCCTCAGCAGCCTCTCCTGATTCGCTTCCCCTTGACTTTAAGCCACCTTCTTTTCCACCACCACATATAGCAAGAACCTCCCCTTTCTTTTTCTTTCTCCTCCTACTAGACTCAGCCCCTTCACATTTTTCACAGAACCCACCAACACAAACCTACTATCTTCCTTCTCTGCTACATCAGAAGATACAAAATAGGTGTTTACCTCACCTGGGGTTTCTTGACTCTTGTCATTATCAGAAGACCTAGGTTCTTCTCCTTCACTAGCAGAGATGAACTTTTCAGACTCAGAGCTTGAGTCAGATTCTTTAGCTGAAACCTCTTTCCTTTGACTGGCCTTTAATTTCTCGTTCAAGGCTTTTCTGAGAGAGCCGGATGCTACAGTTTTTCTGGCTAACATCTTTTGCCGGCGAAATCTGGGTTTTGGGGTTTCAACTGGAGGTGTTGATGATGAAGTATTAGGGGAAACAGGTGGGGGAGTTCCAGGATTGTCTTGAGGATTAGTCATGGCAGAGAATTTCTGAAAATCTTTTGGGAATTTTTGGAGAAGAAAATGGTTTTTCAGAAGTATTTGAGAAGTGAATGACGGTTGTGAATGATGAGAGAAGGTGTGGAGTGTATTTAAAGAGGGATCATGATTAAGCTTGTAACGGCACCCTTTTCAGTAGTCAATTAGGAGTCTAATCAAATTAGAATTCTGGTCTCTTTAGAGATTAATAAGTGACGCAATTTTTTTAAAAAAATCCCGTTTTAGTTAGACTCCTAGGATAATGAAACTGGTTCAATGCTCAACGGATAGAATTTCTGAAAGTTTGGTGTAATTAGGACTTCTGCTCATGATTGGTAATTTTGTCTTTCTAATTGTGCAAAGTATAGAAACATACGTGAACTTTCTCATGAGCATATACTGATAAACCAAGTTCTTCAAGTAAAACTTCTCTTGATCATGCCTCAAATGTCAAAATAGAAAAACTTTGTAAGAGATTAAAGATTCATATAAACACATGTCACAGGAGTATACTAATTAACGTATGAGACTGAGTAAGAACTAGTCTAGATATTTACATTGAATTAAGAACTCCTAACCAATATTTTTTTTCTCAATTTTTGTTTTCATTTTTCAATTTTTTTTTTCATTGTGCATTCTGAACTGGACCTTTTAGGTGATCTTAATCATCCCTAATTCCAACCTGTTCCTTTCAAAGTTTTCTCTACTTAAGGCTATTGTGAAGATGTCAGCAATTTGCTTGTTAGTAGCACAAAACTCCACAGTGATCAAGCTTTTCTCATAGTTGTCCCTCAAAAATGGCACCTAACACTATGTGCTTAGTTCTCTTATGATGAACTGGTTTTTTTGTCATACTAATAGCACTAGTGTTATCTTAAAAAATATAGGGATGCAACCAACATCAATTCCAAAGTTCAGTAATGGTTGTTTGATCCACAACAATTGAGCACAACATGAAGCAGCAGCAACATACTCAGCTTTAGTAGTAGATAAGGCCATTGAATTTTGCTTTTTGGTAGCCCATGACACAAGACATGAACCAAGGAAGTGTGCCATACATGAGGTGCTCTTCCAATCCACTAGGAAACTTGCATAATCAGTGTCAGCATATCCCACTAGATTAAAATTACTACCTTTTGGATACCAAAGGCAAAGGTCAGTGGTGCCTTTCAAGTATCTCAATATTCTCTTTACATTAGTCAAGTGGGACTCCTTTGAATTTGCCTGAAATCGAGCACAAAGACCTACACTGCACACAATGTCAGGTCTGCTAGTAGTGAGATATAAAAGAGAACCAATCATTCCCCTATACAAATTCTGATCAACAGATGAACCAGGTTCATCTATATCCAATTTCGTGGATGTTGCAATAGGAGTGTCAATTTCTTTGGATGTTCCTTCCTGGTTTTGTTACTGAGGAATAGGTTCATGGACAGGTTCCCTCAAGGATAGAGGATCAGTTCCTCTCTAGTCAGTTCCCCCTATCATGTTGCCCTGGGTAGAAGAACCTGTTCCATCACCTGTTCCTTCTTCTGGTGCAGCTTCAGTCTGGACTATGATTTCACCATTTGAATTTCTTATCAGCCCAACCTCTTCATTATCTTATTCCTACCTCTCAGAAAGAATGTTAGTTTTAAAAAAATAACATATACATTTTTTCTACACACATAGTTCTTTTACTCTATATCTTATAAGCTTTACTATGTGAAGAATATCCCAAGAATACTCCCTCATCACTTCTAGGATCATACTTACCTAGGGAGTCTTTGCCACAATTGTGCGCAAAGTACTTGCATGTAAATGACCTAAGATGGGATATATTTAGCTTTCTCCCTTTAAGTGACTCATAGGGAATATTCTTAACAAGAGGTCTAGTCATGCAAATATTTATGATGTAGCATGCAAAAATTCAGCAAACTTAGCATTTTCAAATTCAGTTCCATGATCAGACCTAATTGATGCAAGTTGATTACCTAGTTGTTTCTGAGTTTTTCTCATAAAAGAAGTAAACATGTCAAATGCTTCATCTTTAGATGTTAAAAACAATGTCCAAGTAAACCTAGAGTAATCATCAACAAGCACCATCAGATATCTTGGACCACGGAGATCCATATGGACCAGTTCCATCGTCTGGTGCTTACCAGTTTCTTGCATTTTAAAGAGGATCTTACCTGCTTCCCCCTTGCACAAGCCTCACAAACTTTGTCTTCCTTGAACTTGATGTTAGGCAGCCCTATCACCAGGTCCTTGGAGACTAATTTGTTGAGTTGACTCAGACTTGCATGTCCAAGTCTCTTGTACCAAAGGAGGGGATCATTGTCCAACACACTTAAGCAAGTGAGTTCATTTTCTGAAAGTGTGGACAAATCTACAATGCATGTATTGTTTACTCTTTTTCCCTGCAAAACAATCTTGTCAATGGTAAGATTAATCACAAAATATTTGGTAGTGGTGAATACTACCAAGTTACCTTTATCATATAAATGTGATACACTGATTAGACTGTTCTTTAGGCCATCTATCAAGTAGACATTCTCAATAGAGTGAGAGTCAGTCTTACCTACCTTTTCAACCCCAATGATCTCACCTTTCTTCACATTTCCAAAGGAGACATTACCTCCTTTGAGGTCCTCAAGTGAAAGGAACTGGTCCTTGTTCCCAGTCATGTGTTTTGAGCAGCCACTATCCATGTACCATATTTGGCTACTCTCTTTCACTTGAGCATGCAAATAGAAGTCAGAGGTTAGTCTTAGGAACCCAAACTAGTTTGGGTCCCTTTCTTTGGGCAAAAGGATGAATCAGATTCTTTCTTGCCCAGCTAGGCAGTTTGTGTTTTTCTTGAACAAAAGCTTTGTTCCTTTGACTGGCCTTTTCCTTTGCATTACATTCATTTTTATAATGGCCAGTCTTACCACAGTGTGTGCAGATCTTATTTTCAGGAAGAGTGAGGTACTTGTTTTTGGGGTCCCATTTTGGAGCTTGAGTCCCATAGCCAAGTCCACTTTTATTGCTACTGTGATGCTCTTGCAACCATGAGAGAGCATCAGAAGCTTTGTTCCATTTGAAAGTTCTATCTAGCTCATGCTTAACCTTGTTTAGATCATCCTTAAGGACTCTTATCTGCTCATCTCTTTTGTACAACTCATCTTTCATTTTTCCTACATTTTCTTATAGAGTGAGTTGTGTGTGATCAGATTTCTTTTTACCAGTTCCTAATTTCAATTTTAGATTTTCAGATTTAAGCTCTAGGACTGTGGTGTTAAGATCATGAACCTGGTTCTTTAACTCAGCATTTTTACTTTCACTTTCACTAGCCCTAAGTTCCACATTTTTGCACTTAGATTTCAAAATCACACACTCCTTAGACATCTGTTTGTTTTCATTGTTAGATCCTCAGATTCATCACTGAAATCCAGGAGTAAGTCAGATAGCCTTTCTTTAGACAAAAATTTAATCTTTTCTTTGAGATGAATTATACTTACCTCAGATTCCTCATCGGATTCTCCAATTGCCATAAGTGCTTGTTCATCTCCATCTTCATCTTCTGAGTCATCATCTGAGCTTTCACCCCAAGCAGCAACCATAGCCTTTGTGGATCCTTTGTTTTTCTTGGGATGAACCTGTTCCTTCTTCCTGTTCTTTCGTACAGCTCTTTCCTTCTTCCATTCAATTTTCCATTGAGGGCAGTTTTTGATGCGGTGATCAGTCTTCCCACACTTGTAACACCGCTCATTGGTTTGTTTTTCAGGAACCCTTGGTTTGTTGTAGTTTGTACCTCTTGATGAACCCTTTCCTCTCATTAGGTATTTTTTGAAATCTTTTGTGATCATAGCCATCTCATCATCTTCTAGGTCTGAACCTTCTGTAATATTGAGAGCCAAATTTCTCTCCTTCTTATGTGTATCCATCTTCCTGGTTTGCCTTCTCAGTTCATAAGCAGTAAGATTCCCAATCAGTTCATCCAGCCTGAGAGTGGCCATATTCTTGGACTCCTGAATGGCAGTGATTTTGCTTTCCCAAGCAACTGGAAGAACTCTTGTCAAGATCTTCTCAACCTTATCTTCTTCAAGAATAAAAGAGACTTAAGTTCATTTGTCAGTGTTGTAAACCTTGTGTACATCTATTGAATGGTTTCTCCATCTTTCATAGTGAAATTCTCATATTGAGAATATAGCAATGTTCCTCTGGATCTCTTCACTTGAGGTGTTCCTTCATGAGCCACTTGCAAAGTGTCCCATATCTCTTTTGCAGTAGTACAACTTTGGATTCTGCTGTATTCATCTGGACCCAGTCCACACACAAGCCATTTCTTGGCCTTAGCATTTTTCTCCCACTTTTTCAAATCTTCAGCAGTACAATGAGCCCTTGTCTTTGGCACTTCCACTCCTTCCTCATTTTTCATTGTAGTTTCCAAAGGGCCATCGGTGACTATGTCCCAGAGTTCATAGTCTTCTCCTATGATGTGATCCTTCATCCTATTCTTCCACCATGAGTAATATTGTCCATTGAATAGTGGAGGCCTGGAAGTGGATTGCCCTTCCCAGTTCCCAGGTGGTGCACTCATGTTGATCTTTTCCTAAGGTGTTAGCCTCTTCAAGGATAACCTGCTCTGATACCAATTGATGTTCCAAACGTCAATACCACACAAGAGGGGGGGTGATTTGTGTGGTACCCAATTTTTGATCTAGAAGAACCTGGTTCTTCTAGGTGTTCTAACTACTACTGTTTGCGGAACTAAAATACAGAAAATAAAAGAACACAAGGATTTTTACGTGGAAAACACCTGGCTCAAAAGGTGAAAAAAACCATGACCTACTACTCAGTAGGATTTTCCAAAACATCCACTAAACTCAATGAGCCAAAAACAGCATTTACAAAACTCTTGTAAACCTAAGGATTAACTCTAATCCCAGTGTGGCACACAATCTCAACTGTTGCGACACTTTCAAGTTAACTCTAACTTGAATACTCAAAGTACGTAATACAATTGCATCTATGAAATCTAGAAAGGTACAAGTTTTAAATCACCTACTACAATTGAACTAGAATAAGAATAAATACAATGGAACTGGTTCTTCTATCTTGTTCAAGTAGCTGCAGGCGTGCACACTCAATCTCACATAAATTGCTTGCAAAATAGCCTTGCTCTTTTGCTCTTAATTTTGCTTAACTTCAGCATATGTGCATACCTGTAAAAGAGAACAACTCAGTTATTTATTAGATTAGTAATTAGAGTTGGATTGTAACTCAATTTTTGATCCTCCATTGAGTTTGAGTCCTAGACCAATCCAAACTCCAACCCTTATCCGGATGTGTTCTCTTCTTATAAGGAGACATCTTCTCCTTATCCCATATGCAATCTTTTCGATCAAGTCAGAAGATATTGCTGCTTGATCCCCAAGAACTTATCTTCTTCACGTGTATCTCATGTGCATGAGCCATAACAACTGTGTCTCCTAAGATGGACCTGGTCCTTTACTGAGTTCATTTGTCATTCTTTAAAACTTCAACTGATCTTGGGCCAACATATCCAGTCATCACTTCCCCTAATAGGGACACTATCGGACATATAAATCCAAAGACACGTGCTCACATACCCAACAGCTCAGTGCTCAAGCTACCGGCAAAGCCCAGCCTCAAGTCCTCTAGACTGGCCCAACATCAACAAACAAAAATCACATCTCGCCCTTCGATCAGAGAATCACAAGTCGTCGAAGCACAGCTGATACCGAGTGCTCATGCATGCAGGAATTCAAGGAGTTACATTTCAAGCTGAATCAATGACGCACGATAGGAATTCAAGAATGTGGGATTTCCTAAAGGTTATGCAGCCTCCCGAAGATAAGTATAGACCTATCCGTACCGATCCGCGAGACTCTACCAAACCTGCTCATGACTCGTGAGACCTATGTAACCTAGGCTCTGATACCAACTTGTCACGACCCAAAACCACCCCAGTCGTGACGGCGCCTATCATGGAACTAGGCCAGCTGACACATTCCCAAAACCAATTAATATTTTCATTCTTAGGATAAAATCTAAGTTACTTAACGATAAACCTTTATAAAGTGTTTAAAACAGAACAACAGTGTAGAAAGAAAAGCCCGACATCGGGGTGTCACTAGTCATGAGCATCTATTACAACTATCTGACAACATAAGGACCAATATGGTCGGGAAAAATCACAAGAATACACTAAGGGAGAATAAGGAGGGAGAAAGGCAGGGCTGCGATCGCCAGGCAGCTACCTTTCTAACTCCGATGAACCTGCCACCGAGCTTAGAAATACCTGAATCTGCACATAAGGTGCAGGGAGTAATGTGAGTACGCCAACTCAGTAAGTAATAAGAGTAAATAAACACTGAGCAATAGGAAACAAATAGAATCCACATCATGATAAACCGAGCAAGCACAATACGCTTTAAAATTCGAACATGAGTCAACTATCTCCTTTAAAATCTAGTTTTTGTAAAAATCATTGAAGATACTTTCCAACAGTCTCAATAGAGGTTCAATGCAGTTTATAGTAAAAGTGATAAAAATCATAATCGACCACTTGGGAAAAACATAGTTCGTATACAGCCCTTTTTGGGCAAAACATGAATCATAAACAGCCCCTCAAGCAGCCGCTCAGTAACTCATATACATCTCATAACATAAGAATCTCAATGGAAATAACAAACCAAGTCAGTGGTTAAATTCCGAACATCTCGTAAAAACTCCAGTTTCAATGAAAGTTGTTTAAAAGCATTTGTTCAACATTTTCAATAGAAGCTCAGTATAAAGAGGAGTGAAAAAAAGTAATTTCATAAAAACAAGCCCCTCGGGCAAAGCATCACTCATGTATGTATATATATATATATAGCCCCGCGGGCAAGCCTCTCAATCATTCGAGACCCAGCTCTCATCAATCAGCGCTCACACTCAGCACTCACGCTCAATAGGTACCTTATAATAACCGCTGCAGCGTGCAGTCTGATCCATAAATATATAATCCTCACAACCAGGCCCTCGGCCTCTCTAAGTCATCAACCTCACAATCAGGCCCTCGGCCTCTCTCAGTCATCAACCTCACAATCAAGCCCTCAGCCTCTCTTAGTCATCAACCTCACAATCAGGCCCTCGGACTCTCTCAGTCATCAACCTTACAATCAGGCCCGGCCTCTCTCAGTCATCAACCTCACAAGCCACTCCGGCTATCAGTAAAAAAAACAGGGTGCTTAGCCCAAAATATCAATTTTATGCATCAAAAGAATTATAAATACTAAGTTAAATCGATAAAAACATCACATGACTGAGTAAAGAACTTATGTCAAAACGGTGAGGAAATAATAATGGAAAGCCCCTAAGGGTCCAAACAATATGGCACGAGGCCCAAATATGGCATTCGGCCTAAAACATAGTAATATTTCCCAAAACACAAGTGCGTCAAATAGTTTTCAGGCAAATACGCAACTTAAGAGTCGCTACAGGACGGACCAAGTCACAATCCCCAACGGTGCATGCCCTCACGCTCGTCATCTAGCGTGTGCGTCACCTCAATATAGTGAAACGAAGTGAAATTCGGGGTTTCATACCCTCAGGACAAGATTTATAATCATTAAACCTTAATCCGGACGAACATCTATACCGTGATGCCCTTGCCGCTCGACTCGACCTCAAATCACCTCGAATCTATCCAAAATAAGAATCATATCATCAATACATGCCAAAGGGACAAAGCCCACGCAAAAATTATCAAATTAAACTCAAAATCCCAAAATAGGCCAAACTCGATCCCCGAACCCACACCTCGGAATTCAATAAAAATCACAACATTAGAATCCTTGTCCTTCCACGAGTCTACACATATCAAGATCATCAAAATCAGACCTCAAATGGGCCCTCAAATCCCCAATTTAACTCTCATATTTCAAGCCCTAATTTCCCAAATTCTTTTCTCTGATTTTTCCGCATATTTCATGATTAAACAATGGAATAATCACTATAAACACAAGATGCAAAGACCAAGTTGCTTACCTCTCTGAAAACACTTGATACCCTCTTAAAATCACAACTTGGAGCTCCAAAATCGACCAAAAATAGAGAAGAAATGACTGAAAATCGCGAAGGAGCCTTTATATACATTCTGCCCAGCACTTCCGCATCTGCGGGGCCGCATCTGCGCAAAAATCTCCGCTTCTGCGGAATCTCATAAAAAGGGCATTCCCGCTTCTGCGGTTTCCTGCCGCACCTGCGGTCATCACAGATGCGAGGACCAAACTGCACCTGTGACCCCTGCTGTGTATCTGCGCCTCTCTTCCGCTCATGCGGAGCTCACACCCGTGGTCCCCAATCTGCAGGTGCGGATATGACAGAAGCAGCAATACCACCTGCAATTTCCCAAGTTCAAACTCTCCGAAAACTATCCGAAATCATCCCGAGGCCCCCGGGACCTCAACCAAAAATACAAACAAGTCACATATCATCATTCAAACTCATACCAACCCTCGGAACAATCAAAACGACATTGTAACACCAAATCACCCTCGAATTCAACCCTAAGGATTTCAAAAACTTCCGAATTCTGCAATCGATCCAAAAACCTATCAAACCTCATCCGAATAACCTGAAATTTTGCACACACGTCACAAATAACACAACGGACCTACTTTAATTTCCGAAATTCCATTCCGACCCCGATATCAAGATTTCTACTACCGATCGGAAATGCCAAATTTCCAATTTCGCCAATTCAAGCCTAAATCCATCACGGACCTCCAAATTCCATTCCAGAGGCGCTCCTAAGTGCAAAATCTCCTGACGGATCTAACCATATCATAAAAATCCAAATCCGAGATCGAATACTAAAAGGTCAAGACTTGGTCAAACCTTTCAAATTTAAAGCTTCAGGTTGATAATCATTCTTCACATCTATTCCGATTAACCTGAAAACCACAACCGACAATTTACATATGTCATAATACATCATACGGGGCTAGTCATGCCCGAGAATTGGCGAGCGAAGTGCAATTGCTCAAAATGACCGGTCGGGTCGTTACAACATGAAACTGTTTGCGCATTCAAAATCCAGAATCACATAGAAATCATGTTTATTGGATCCAAATTCTGAAACTCTCAAATGCCTAATTTGTTTGCGTGCATTTGTTGTCTAAGTGTGGAGGCTAACTTGAGCCCTTAACTGCTTCTATGTAAAGTTCAACTTGTTTTGTATGTCACCTAGTTTTCTCATTTTGAGCAACCTAAGTTAGGTTTAGAACTGTCCAAAATAGAGGTCCAAATGCCTCATGGACCATAGGCAGGGGACGGGTAGTGCACGCATAGGGTACGAGTTATAATTGAACTAGTACGCTTTAGGTAACAACTCAAAGATAGCAATCGGGTAGCGGGAGATGATAGTCTGTGCCCTTTGATAATATGAGTAACACCCCAGCTTGAGGGAGTTACGAAGTATTATTTATGTTGCACGGGGTGATCCTGCAGGCTAAAAAATTTAGGACCCCACCTTGTCTTTCATCAATTATTTGGGTTTAATAATGAACTCCCAAGATCCCTTTGTTTCCGTATCTTTGATCACATAGACTACTTTGTATAATTGAGTTCGACTGGGACCCACAGTTGTGGACCTCGAAGAGTGCTTAGCACCTTCTCTTCGAGGTATTTTCGAGCCCTTAACCGATCTTTGGTGACACAAACTGGTTAAACAGATTTATCTGCAAATAGGTGCCCTAGCGCACCTTAATCCGTTAGGTGGCGACTCTCTCTTTTAAAACCCTTCGTTAAAAGAGTTGTCACGTGTCAAAACCCGCTTTTGCGAGAAAAAGAGGCGCGACACTAGTTATCTCCATATCACGCCATCCTTCATTGCCATGCCAAGACTGTTACCTTTGCAATTCCAGAGTTGCCTAGATTAGAGTGGAAGGGGTCGTCTGTCAGTGCATCTAGACGGGTTATCTCTTTCTGAAGGCTCGACACATGGTCGAGAAGGGTTGTTTGGCTTATCTAGCTTACGTTCAGGATACTATTGCAGAGACTCCATGATTGATTCAGTGCCCGTAGTCCGGGAGTTCTCCGATGTGTTTCCTTCTGATCTTCCAGGTATGCCACCAGATTGTGATATTGATTTTTGTATTTATTTGGCTCCAGGTACCCAGCCTATATCTACCCCACCATACCGCATGGCTCCGAAAGAGTTGAAGGAGTCTAAGGAACAACTTGAGGACTTGCTAGCAAAGGGGTTCTTCAGACCAAGTGTATCACCTTCGGGTGCACCAGTATTATTTGTGAGGAAGAAAGATGGGACTTTGCGGATGTATTAAGTCGCGTATTTTACTTGAAAACTATTTAATATTGTTATATTTTGGAAAATATTATTGTGTTTGGGGCTAAAAGTCATGTTTGGGCCTTGTGCCAATTGTCTGGACCCTTAGGGGATTTTACTACCGTTTTACCTCACTGTTTTGGTTTAATGTTTACACTCAGTCATGCTATGTTCTTACTGGTTTCATAACTCGGTTTTATTCACTCCTTTTGATTTCATAAATGATTTTGAGCCGAGTACTTGTTTTACTGTGAGCCCGAGGGACTTGAGTGAGATCTAGGAGTGCGTCCCGAATAGAATTTGGAGGCCCGTGGTGGATTTAGGCTTGAATTGGCGAAATTGGAAATTTGGCATTGAATGTGTTTGCTTGATTACTGATAATTAATCCATGATTGAACTTGCAGTTGCCCCAGTGGCCATGAGTAATTGTTAAAATTTTGGGAATCACACTTTATTTATGCAACTTTTCGATGATGCCAAAAGGGGGAAGAGATATTGTGCTTTATATATTCTGAATAAGTGATGTTTATAACCTAATGAACCTGGTCCTTGATGATAAGTAAATTTTTCTAACTTTGTATTGATGAATAAGCTGAGTTCTGACAGGGCCTAAGTGAGTGAAAAGCACAGAGTTTGTCATCATCAAAAAGGAGGAATTTGTTGGCCCAAGTAAAGGTGATGTTTTGAAGACTGACAAAAGGAACTCAGACATGAACCAGGTCCATCTTGTAAAGCACAGTTATAATCAACCCAAACATGTGACATGCACGTGAGGAGACAAACCTTACTTATCATAAAGTAATACCTCCTGATCAAGATCGAAAAGGTTGCATACTAGATAAGGAGAAAGACTCCTTACACAAAGAGAAAAACGGCTTAATAAATGGATAAAGTTAGAGGATAAGACCAACTAGAACTCTTCCAAGAAAGAAGAGTAGCATCTGTATTCTAGTCAATCTCTAATTGCTAACTCCTTAAATATTAGTGTTGTTCTCTTTTACAGGCAATCCACATAAGCAGAAGTTAAACGTGAATTGAGAGCAAAATAGCAAGGCAATTTTGCAAACAATTTATGTGTGATTCAAGCGTGCAATCTTGAAGCTACTTGAACCAGATAGAAGAACCAGTTCCAAGTGTCTATCTTTTATTCTAGTTCAATTATAGTATGTGATTTTACATTGTACCTTTCAACTCATTTAGAAGCAATTGTATTGGTACTTAGAGTTTTCAAGTTAGAGTTAACTTGAAGTTGTCCCAATAGTTGAGGCTATGTGCCACAACGAGATTAGAGTTAATCCTAGGTTTACAAAAGAGTTTTTGTAAATGCAGTTTTTGGCTCAGTGATTTTAGTGGAGAGTTTGGGAAAATCCTACTAGAAGGTAGGTCGTGGTTTATTTCACCTTTTGATCCAGGTGTTTTCCACGTAAAATCTCTGTGTTCTTTATTTTCTTTATTTAGTTGGAACACATAGAAGAACCAGGTCCTTTTATAATTAAGTGAAGTGAAAATTGGTACCACACAAATCACCCCTCCCCCCCTCTCTTGTGTGTTATTGAAGTATAAAACATCTGGAATCGATTTTGAAGAATAAACTTCAAGATTTAAGCTCTAAGTTAGAAGAGTTAACCAAGTTTGACTTTTTAGCATTTGACCTCGAAAAGCAGTTATGTCGGTTCCGTTAGCCGCATTTGGTGATTTTGGACTTAGGAGCGCATTCAGATTGTGATTTAGAGGTCCGTAGTTGAATTAGACTTGAAATGGCGAAAGTTGGATTTTTGGGAAGTTTGACCGGGAGTGACCTTTTTGATATCTGGGATGGATTCTGATTTCAGAAGTTGGAGTAGGCCCGTAATATCATATGTCACTTGTGTGCAAAATTTGAGGTCAATTGGACGTGATTTGATAGGTTTCGGCCTCGGTAGTAGAAGTTGAAATTTCAAAGTTCATTGATTTTGACTTGAGGTGCGATTCGTCGTTTCGAGGTTGCTATGCGAGATTTGAAGCCTCTAGTAGGTTCATTTCGTCATATGGAACTTTCTTGCAAAATTTGGTGCCATTTGGAGTTGATTTGATGTGGTTCGGACGCTTTATTGCGATTCTAAAAGTTCTTAAAGTTTATTTTGATCTCCATGGATTTTGGTGTCCGGTTTGTGCTTTTGGAGGTTATTTGATGCATAGATCGCGTGAGCGAGTTTGTATCGTATTTTGGGGCTTGTGTGCATGTTTGGATTGGAGCCCCGAGTGCTCGGGTAAGTTTCGGTTTGGCTTTAGAGTGGTTCTGGACTTAGGAAAAATAGTTGGTGCAGTTGTTTTTGGTGCATGCCTCATATCTCGCAATTGCGAGGTCTGAGTTCACATTTGCAAACCTAGTGTTCGCATTTATGAAGTGCACCTAGGGAGAGCTTCTTCGCATTTGTGATCATTTTGGTCGCATTTGCGGAGGGTCCATTGTTCGCAATTGTGATCTATTCAACGCAATTGGGGTGACAGCAAAAATGGGAAGACTTCGCAATTGCGACTGTTTCTTCGCATTTGCGGAATTCGCAAATGCGGATCATCAGGTCGCAAAAGCAACATCTACGACTGGACAAATAGTTTAAGAACGGGATTTTAGTTTATGCTCACAAATTTTTAAACCTAGAAACCCTAGAGGCAATTTTCCCAAGAGCTCTTATTCCCGAATTCATTGGTAAGTGATTCTAACCTATTTTCTTTCAATCTTCCACTACATTTCATAAGATTTCAACCTAAAATCTAGGATTTTCATGGTAGAAATTGGGGATTTGATAGAATTAGGGACTTTTGTAAAATTAGAATTTAGACCTCAAATTCTGGTAGATTTCAAAACAAATTACTTAACTGGGCTCGGGGATGAATGGGTAATCGGGTTTTGGTCCGAATCTCGAGTTTAGACCAAGCGGGCCCAGGAGTTGACTTTTGTTGACTTTATTAATAATGACCTAAATTGAACCTCTTTCATTCGTGGGTAGTTCCTAAGGATTATTTTGAATCATTTGGTTGATAAATTGCTAGATTTGGTTGGTTCAGAGGCTTGTTTGAAAGGCAAATTCGTGGTTGAGCTTTGAGTCAATTTTGGAGCGAGGTCAGTGTCATGCTAACTTTGTTGAGGGAACTTTTCCTACTTTTGACATTGTTTGCTACATGCGGGGGTGATACATATATGAGGTGATGAGCATATATGCATGTGTCAGGGTTAATCATGCTCGGGATAGATTATTTTATAAATTTTGTCTTTGTAGAATTATTGTATGCACATTTGGTAAGGATGAGATGAATGCACGAAAGGTGTTGCCGTGCTAATTGACTTGACGCATAATTATTCATATATGGTGTGGAAGAGATAAAAGCACGAAGGGTGTTACCGTGCCATTTGAGTGGATATCTTGGATATACTTCTCACACTAGGAAAGATTATGAATTTTCTACTATGACTTCTCCTAGTAATCGTTTACTATCTCACATGGTTGGTTATGGTACTCTTATCTGTTATGTTCTTGAAATGTCTATACCGTTAGTCTAATGTACTGGTTATAACAGTAAGCATCTTTAAACTAAAAATCCTCGTCACTACTTCGACGAGGTTAGACAAGATACTTACTGGGTACATGGGGTAGGCTGTACTCATACTACACTTATGCACCTTGCGTGCAGATTTTTCTCTGGGAGCGGAGCTGCTGAAGATGTTGGGAACTGAATCTGAAGATGTTCGTGCATTCCGACAATAGCTGCCACTTGTCCTTGGTAGCTTTAGATTTTGCTAATATGTTTATGTAACTTTCAAACAGATCGTGTAATTATTTGTACCAACTTTGTAAATTTCAAGTCTTAGAAGCTCATGATTTATACTACTAGTCCTTGGGTTAATATATAAATGTTCAGATAATTCTTCCCTATTTTTCTATAAATTTCATTTGGATTGTATTGACTGTTAGTTGGATTACCTAGCGGGTCGAGTTAGGTGCCATCACGGCTAGTGGTTTTTAGGTCAAGACAGTAGCGGAGAAATATAACACCACTATAATATTATAACTTGGTAGTATCAAGAGACTACTACAACTTCAAAAGAAATAACACCCTCTATTTTAAATACCTCACTACAATATTACTCTCACTCTCTATTTATCTTACAGACTACAATCTCTGGATTACTCCCTTTAACTCTCTCTGGCTTCTCTCAACTTTGTTGTACTGGAAATGAAGAGTTGAAGCCTCCTTTTATAGGAGTGAGGAACCGTTCCTCCAACCAATCAAAGGATTGGATTTAAAATTATGTTATTGAACATTTCCATAACATGGTTCACCGTCCAAAACCAATTTGCACAAATTGGTTTTGCTATTTGTTTTTTGGTTGTTATTGCAACTTGTTGTATTTGCAACTTGTTATCATCTTCTTTTTTCTCTTTTTCTTTTACTTCCTTTTATTTATATGGGTCCCACAAATCTCCCCCCCTTAATTTTGATTTTTCTTTTTTTGCCAAATCTTGATCTCAGTCTTTGAAAGTTTTCAAACTTGAGAAGCTGTGTAAAGATATTCGTAGCTTGATCATAAAACTTTAAATATTTGAGCTCGACTTCCTTATTGGAAACATATTGCTTTTGCTTGTAGCCTTTAGCCACAAGTCGTGCCTTGTATCTCTTCGTATCTCCATCAGCATTCTTCTTTCTACTCATTTTACTCCAATTGCTCGATGACCCTTGGGAAGTGTTGTTAACTCCCAAATGTTATTCTTCATTGACTTGATCTCCTCCTGCATGGGTTGTCTCCACCTTTTGTTTGTAACAGCTACATTAAAGTTCATTGGTTCACTATCAGCAAAGAGACAATATAAAAAATAAAAATTAGTAACTTCTTCTGTGCCAGCATAGAGCTCTTGAAGGAGATGCGACATTAGTTGGTGAAGAAGGAGATGCGCTTGTTCACAGGTTCCACGGTCTCTGGTTCTTCTTCATTACCAAAGTATGGAAGAAAATCATATGAAGTTTCTTCCTGAGCTTCCCAATTCCATGTCAATTCTTCATCAAATTCAACATCACGTCTCACCACCACCTTGTTGCTACTTGGGTTGTATAACTTGTAGCCTTTTGAACTCGTATCATAGCCAACAAACACATGCTTGATACTTCGATCGTCAAGCTTTTCTCTCCCTTGCTGTGGCACATGAGCATAGGCTATGCTCCCAAAGGTTCTCAAATACTTAACACTTGGCTTTCTTCCACTCCATGCTTCTTGAGGGGTTTAATATTTATCATATCTTGTTGGAGACTTGTTGTTTAAATAAACTGCACAAGAAACAACTTCGGCCTTCCTTGGGCATGCTTTTATCTTTCAACATACATCTAGCCATATTAAGAATCGTTCGATTCTTTCTTTTTGCAACTCCATTCTGTTGGGGTGAATAAGGTACCGTTAGAGGGCAACGAATTCCATGAGACTGACAAAAGTCATTAAATTCTTTTGAAGTGAATTCGCCTCCTCTATCGGACCTTAAAGCTTTTATTTTATAGCCACTTTCTTTTTCCAAAGTACTATAAAAAATTTAAAACAACAAAAGCTTCAGATTTTTTGTTCAAGAAAAAAACCCAAGTCGTTCTCCTAAAGTCATCAATGAAAAGCAGAAAATATTTACTTTTACCAAAGGAAGGTGGATTAATTAGTCCACGCACATCAGTGTGAACAAGTTGGAGTGGCTTGGTTGCTCTTGACATGGACTCCTTCAGAAAACTCCTTCTTGCATATTTTCCAAGAAGACAAGCTTCACAGAACTGATTGGGAAGGTTGATTGATGGTATCCCACGCACCATGTTCTTTTCTCTCATTGATTTGAGCGCTTCAAAACTCAAGTATCCAATTCGCATGTGCCAACATCAGGATTCATCATGCACATTAGCCTTCAAACACTTTGCATCAACTATCCTAAGCTTCCGAGAAAATAATCTATTCTTTTCCATATGCACTTTAGCAATTAGATTTCCACCTAAATTTCTAAGTCAAATATGCATATTTTTCATGTGGATATCATATATCTTTTCAAGAAGTTGGACAAAACTTAGAATATTACTTTTTAATTTTGACACATAATAAACATCTTGAATTAACTTATGGCCACCATTTGTACAGGAGATCAGAATCGTACCTATCCCTTCGATTTGAATCTTTGCGGTATCTCCATTTTTAAGAAGTTGCTCCGGCGGCACTTCTTGTCTCTTTTTGATCTTTTCTTTGTGAGCCTCTAAAGAGCCCTCTAATTGCTCCACTGTTATTGAGTCTAAATCTTTAGACTTCTCAATAGCACACACCACAAAATCAAATTTAGGTGTTAATGTGCGAAGGATCTTTTCTACCACACGAGCATCTTCTATGTCCTCCCCGTATCTTCTTAGTTGATTCGTAATAGCCCTCACTTTTGAACAATAATCCGAAATGCATCCGGATTCCTTCATTTTTAATACTTCAAAATAAGTTGTTAGAGTTTGAAGTTTTACCTTTCTCACCTTGTCAAATCCTAAGAGAGAATTTTGTAAAATCTCCAAAGCTTCCTTTGAGGTGGTAGCATCTGCAACCTTTTCAAACATGGCATCATCCAAACATTGGTGGATGAGAGTGAGGGCTTGTTAATCCTTCTTCCTTATCTTTGCCCAGACATCTTTCTCATTTTGAGGTAGAGCTTCCTTATTATCGGGTTTTGCATACTCTTTGCCTACAATTTCTTACATACATAGACACCATTTCTCATAATTATCTTTTGTGAGACGGGGGTACTAAAAAGACAGTGGACCATTATCCGCCATGACTCTGATACCACGTTGTTGGAAAAATAATATCCCGCCCAGGAATAATATCTATGATAAATCACAATAATATAAGAGAGTAACAATGACACCAAATATTTTGACAGGGTAAAATACAATACCCGAGCGGAGCAATATAATACCACTATAATATTACAACTTGGTAGTGTCAAGATACTACTACAACTTCAAAAGAAATAACTTCCTTTATTTCAAATATCTTAGTACAATATTACTCTCACTCTCTATTTATCTCACAAACTACAATCTGTGGATTACTCTCTCTAACTCTCACTGGCTTCTCTTGATTTTGGTGCACTTGAAATGAAGAGCTGAAGCCTCCTTTTATTGGAGTGAGGAACCGTTCGTCCAACCAATCAAGGGGTTGGATTTACAATTATGTTATTGTAGATTTCCAAAATATGTTGCACCCTTCAAAACCAATTTGCACAAATTGGTTTTGCTATTTGTTTTTTGGCTGTTATTGCAACTTGTTGTCATCTTCTTTTTTTCCTTTTTATATTACTTCCCTTTATTAATAAGGGGCCCACACAGGTGACAAATCAATGATAAGAAGGAGGTACTTTCACTTAACAGAGGAAATCTTGGCAAAAAATCCTAATATTTGTGAATACAAATGTCACGACCCAAATTCCCTCTGTAGGATGTTGTGATGGCACCTAGTCTTAGGAACTAGGTAAGCCTAACATTAACTGAAATAATAACAATATTTAACTATTATCTGACAACAAAGAATAGAAATCTCTATAGTATTGACAATCCTAGAACTGGTAGTACAAGTAATAAGCTCTACTGAGTTTTGCTAAAAAGCCTACAAATACAACCGTTTCGAAATAAAGATAAAACATTGCAAAATACAATATCAGAAGGTGACTCCGAAGCCTGAGAACGCACCAGCAGGTTTACCTTGAGTCTCCACAGTGGATCCGTACGACTAGCTAATGATCGACTTACTCCGAGGTACCTGGATCTGCACAAAAATATGTAAAAGTGTAGTACGAGTACACCACAGCGGTACCCAGTAAGTATCAAGACTAACCTCAATGGAGTAGTGACGAGGGACAGTAAAGACACCTACTGGTCTGAATAACCTGGACAAGTATAGGTATAGAACTAATAGAGTATGATATCTCTACAAAACTACGTATGATGATAATAATAATACGGTACTTGCAAAATGAAATAGAAGCAATAATTAGCAACGAAACACAACAAGTAATAACACAGACAAGCAAGCTGAACACAGTTAGAAATTGGTGAAAACAGATAAAAGAAAGACAAGTAGCAACTCGATAAGAATAACCACCGTCATGCCAGGTCTATCCAATAATCTCCACGAGGAACCAAACCTCAATATATTCACAAGTCACGGGTCCCAATTCGTGAACCCTAAACACTTGGCATCTTGTGCCCTCATTTCAACTGATAACCGCACGGATGACACACGTGCCAGTAGAAACATTCTCACATGGGAGGCAAATACATGAGGGAGTATAGCAATGATCAAAAACATCAGCATCCATGTTCTTAAACTGACAGGGGTGATTAACTACGTGTATGCTTGCGCAAGTGTTCTGACACAGTTCAGGCCAACTAGTAAGAGTAGAGAAAATAAACGTCACGTAAGAATGATTCCCACAATTTTCAAAAGGAAAGACTCACATAGGTTAGGCACGCCACTACACATATATCAACAACAACAATGCCCCCCAAGCCATCACAAGTCATCACGATCAATCCCTAACATAGCCTACCTTCTCTCGCCACGTGCGCAATAATAAAGTAAATGCCCGCCATGTCTTGCCACATGCGCAACACACAGATATAGCCCTCTTTGTCACGTCGCATGTGCATAAACAATAGTAATAATAGCACGGAAGAAACCTCATTCAAACACCCGAACAAATTCTCCCAACAACACAATAGAATGGCCTTCACAACATGTGCCCATATTCCACAACATCTCCTCTAAACAGTTTCAATACCACAACTGCGCATAGACCTCCGCTCCGCAAACTGAGTACAATAGCAACAACAACTGCAATACACGAGAATACGGCAGGTGAATCATCTCACGAGCTTTAGAACGCAAAGAAAAGGTAGAACAAGCTCACAAAGAATAAACATAATAAAGAATACTAATCATAATAAGAATAGCTCAACAAGGGAGAATTAATTCCAAATAAGGATGAGGCAACTGTGATAAAGGATAATTAACTTCTTTCAGGTTTGAGAAATTTACGAAAACATTACAGCAACTTAATTAAGGATAAGCAACTAAAAAGATAGCATGGTAATTGAAGAGGCAACATTTTCAGTTAAGGCACACGAGAGTCAAATAGGCAATAAGGGTGGAACATGAAACAATTAATTCCAATTAAAACACGTATAGGTGAAACTAGTAAATGGGGAACTTAACATAACAAAACAACTTCATATCTAATGAACATGAGAACGTAAGAGCCATAGAAGGTCAACTTTCCACAAATAAGCCCGAACACGTACTCGTCACCTCGCGTACACGGGCTTCACATTACACAATTAGCATAAAAGACTCAAATCCTAAGGGGTAGTTCCCCCACACGAAGTTGGCAAGATACTTACCTCAAAGAAGATAGACCGTCACGCTAAAATGAACTGATAGGTGACAAGTACCTTGGTCATAAGTACTTTATTTTATATTTTGATGAACTAACAAACTTACTATCAAGAACTAGATTAGGAACCTGTCACACATTCTCAAGATCTTAAGATCACAAGGTTCCAGATTGGGTTACGGTTCAACTCCTTAGACTAGAAGGAACAACTGAGGGAACAGGTCCCTACCAGTTCACGAGGTGACTGTACAAAGTCAACTCTCCAGATGGAAAGGTTGTTGCCTACACACGCTACAGTACAAGACCAGTGCAGCAGTCAACATTTCGTGGAAGACTTTTTACCTACATTGTAAGTGATGTCATACATGTATTAATACAATAAAGGAAGGAAAAACACTTTACTTGAAGACTTGGAGTTTTCACTCAAGCTCTCTCACGTGATCATCTAGCAAGCAACTCTCAAATGCTTCAAGAACAAAGAACAAAACAACTATGGAACAGCTCCCACATCGAGTTATTGTATGTCCTTAGTTGAATTGTACCTTTGTTAATGTTATTACTTCTAACTCCTACTTAGCTTACTAAGAAGTAGTGTGTAGGAAACCCTTTGTAAATCTTAAACCTTTGTGTGGAGTCTTGGCTAGAGTTAGTGAGGGATTAAGAGGTTAATTCCTAGGTTGCATAGGTTGTAATCTAAAAGTTTCTCAGTAATGAAGTTGAAATCCTACAAGGGTAGGTCGTGGTTTTTAATCCCGTTGAGCTGGAAATTTTCCACGTAAAGTTCCTCGTGTCAATTATTTACTGCGGTGTGCATGTGTTCTGTTGAACCTGGTAGAGAACCTGGTTCTCTATAGAGTTTGGTGGACCCTTATATTCTGTCAATTGGTATTAGAGCGGGTTCTTTCTATCAGGATAACACCTAGAAAGGATCCTCTTGGCTCCTCCTCCAAACTTCAAAGAAGGCCAGTCTACTTACAGGCCACCTAGGTTCAATGGACAGTATTATGGATGGTGGAAAACTAGGATGCACGACTTCATCATGGCTGAAGATTATGAGTTACGGGATGTTATATGTGATGGACCCTTTTTCCCTACGAAGAACCTTGGCGAACCAACTATAGCCATTCCCAACACAAGGAAGGAATTCAATGGTGCTGATCGAAAGGCTATAGAGAAGAACTTTCGTGCAAAGAAAATTCTTGTTTGTGGGATAGGTCCTGATGAATACAACAGGATATCGGCATGTCAATCAGCAAAAGAAATATGGGAAGCCTTGCAGACTACTCAGGAGGGAACAACACAGGTGAAGCAATCCAAAATTGACATGCTCACCACTGAATATAAGCTCTTCGAATGAAGGATGACGAATCCATCCAAGATATGCACACTCGATTCACCTCCATCATTAATGAGCTTCATTCTCTCGGTGAAATCATTCCTAGAAACAAGCTCGTTAGAAAAAGCCTTAGTGTACTGCCCAGTTCTTGGTAAAGCAAAGTAAACGACTTCACAGAGGCGAAGGACTTGCAGACACTGGCCATGGACGAACTTGTTGGAAACTTGAAAACTTATGAGATGAAGAAGAAGAAGAAGGACAATGAAAGAAGAGTGCCCAAAAGAGAGAAGAACCTGGTCCTCAGGACAGACATCAATGACTCAAGTGGTGAAGATGGTGATATGGCTTACTTGACAAGAAGATTCCAGAAGATGGTTCGCAAGAATGGAGGCATTCCAAAAAGGGGAAGTTCTAGCAAGTCAAGAAATTATGACCGCTGTCATAAATGTTGCAAGCCAAGACACTTCAACAAGGATTTTCCTCTCCTAAATCAAGACAAGTACAACAACAATTTTGACAAAGCAGCCAAGAGGAACCCGGTTCCTGATAAATGCTTTAAGAGAAAAAATGATGCTGAAGATGCTGTAAAGCAAGCTCTTGCTGCATGGGGAGACTCCTCCATTGAATCTGAAGAAGAAAACAATCATGACGGTAGTTCAATGATGGCAGTGGAAAATGAAACAACTGAGTATGATTCAGTCTTTGCCTTAATAGCTCAATCTAATGATGATGAAGATGACGACGATGATGAGGTAAATTTTCTGGATGTTCAGAGAAATCTAAAATCTTACTCCCTAAAAAGCTCATGTTATTAGCAAATGTATTAATTGATGCTTGCCATAGTCTTATAAATGACAAAGATGCATTGACTATGGAGTTAGGGGAAGCTGAACAAGCTAGAGATGACCTAGTAGTAGTTGTAGTTGATTTGAAAGAAACAATAAAGAACCTAAAAATTAAATGGATGCCTTAGATGAGAAAATTGCCAGTATAGAACATGAAAAAGATGACCTAATGGTTGTGGTGGTTGACATAAAAGAAACCATTGAGTGTGTAAGTAAAGAAAAAGAGTTTTTAGCTGAGAGATTTTGTAACGACCCGACCGGTCGTTTTGAGCTTTTGCACTTTGCTCGCCAGATCTCGGGCATGGCTAGCCCCGTATTATGTATTGTGACTAATGTAAATCGTCGATTTTGGCTTTCAGGTTAATCAAAATAGATATGGAAGGATGATTCCCAGCTTGAAGCTTTAAATTTGAAAGGTTTGACTCAGTCTTGACTTTTTAGTATTTGATATAGGATTTGGATTTTTATGATTTGGTTAGCTCCGTCAGGTGATTTGGGACATAGGAGCATGATAGGAATGTGTTTTGGAGGTCCGTGGTAGATTTAGGCTTGAATTGGCGAAATTGGAATTTTGGCATTTTTCGGTTGATAGGTGAGATTTTTATATAGGGGTCGGAATGGATTTCCGGGAATTGCAGTAGGTCCATTGTTTCATTTGGGATGTGTGTGCAAAACTTCAGGTCATTCGGACGTGGTTTGATAGACTTTTTGATCAAAAGCGGAATTCGGAAGATTTTTGGAACCTTAGGCTTGAACCCGATAAGATTTGGTTGATTTGATGATGTTTGAGGTGTTTTGAAGATTGGTATAAGTGTGGATAGTGGTATATGACTTGTTTGTGCTTTAGGTTGAGGTCCCGGGGGCCTCGGGGTGATTCCGGATGGTTGACGGAAGATTTTGAGTTGGGTTTGGCAGCTGAACGTTTACTATTGCTGTCATAACCGCACCTGCCTAGACCACAGGTACGGATTCGCAGAATCGGATATGGAGCCGCAGAAGCGGCCTTAGGCGAAGTGAGAGAAGGCGCAGATGCGGGATGTGATCCGCAACTGCGGGCCCGCGGATGCGGAGCCAGGGTCGCAGGTGCAGAAATGGGACTTAAGTGAGTAACCGCAAAAGCGGTGCTTTGACCGCAGAAGCGGTAGATGCGACCATTTTTCCGCAGGTGCGGTTTTGCTGGGTCAGAATATGTTTATTTCACCCTTCGCGATTTTGAGTGGTTTTTCATAACATTTCAAACGGGAAGAAGCTTTAGAGAGCTAATTGAAGGGAGAATTCAAGAGGTCTTCTTAGAGGTAAGGTCCTTGGTCCCTAAAGTCGTTTTTATGATGATTTTTAAGGTTATAAGCTTGAATTATATGGGAAAATCAGTAGCAAATTGGAAGTTAGGGTTTGGAAATTAGAGACCTAAATCTAGGGATTTGAGGGGTCGTTGTGGTCGGATTTTGATGTATTTGATATGTATGACTTCGTGAGAGTGTAAGGACTCTAGTTTTGTGATTTGTATCGGATTTCGAGACGTGGGCCTGAGGGTCGGGTTTGGTCAATTTCGGGATTCTTGATGTAAATTGGCTATTTTCGAGTGGGCTTTGTTCCCTTAGCATATTTTGATGCTATAAATCTGTTTTAGATAGATTTGGAGCATCCGGAGGCCGATTCGAGAGGCAAAGGCATTGCGGGCTAGAGTTTGGACCGGATAGAGGTAAGTAATGATTGTAAATACTGTCCTGAGGGTACGAAACCCCGGATTTCACATCGTTGTGCTACTTGGAGGTGACACACACGCTAGACGACGAGCGTGAAGTTGTGCACCGTTGGGGATTGTGACTTGGTCCATCCAACTATTGTCTAAAATGAAGTAGACAGAAAGTAAATGCAAAAGAAAGACTTTGGGTGCTACAGAACGGACTCGGAGGGCAGCTCACCACAGGTCACGGAGAATCAGGAGTGTGCGTCGGGATGATAACCAGATGCACCTGCCTCAGATCCTGCATGGGTAGTGTAGAAGTGTAGCGCGAGTACATAAAATACATGTACCCAGTAAGTATCTAGTCTAACCTCGAAGGAGTAGTGACGAAGGGTCGACTTCGACATTCATTATGGGCTAACAATAAAATATCAGTATATCTAAATAGGCATGGGATGTATAATTAATAATTAAACCTCAATAACAAGCAGTGAATAAATAATTCTTTCACAAATAGTAAATCCCAAATAATTTTTCGTCATTTAATGATTTTAACCTCTCAAGCCAATGAAACAATATCAAGTATAATAGGCTCCAAGTATTATTACGTACGATTTATGCCGACGTCGTACGACCCAATCCAAAATACAAATATATATATATATATATTGTGCACTGCCGAGGGTCGAATGGCACGAATCATAGATGCATCTATTCTACTGTCGAGGCGCTCGGCACGCTCCACAAGAAGAGAAGATACTTTATAACATCCGATTTAAGGATTATTAAGAGGCTAATATACAAAGAAGCACACATTCCCATTAATAGTCAAGTAAACCGGCAACTCAAGTAAATGAAATTCGATCTTTTACAATTCCTTTAACGAGTTTCAATATAATTTAATCACTTTAATTAACATGTATGGTGCAAACATTATAAGTATTTCATGATTTGGGTCCTAAACTAACCGGACATAAGCATAATTAGTATCTACGCACGGACTCTCGTCACCTCGTGCGTACGTAGCCCCCAGGTCGCCATAGTCTTCGTAGCACTTGGATGAATAGAAGACTGAGAACTGTGTGCCTCCTCTAGAATCCCTTCCCTCAGCCCATCAACATTAGGAACACATAGACGACCTTGGAGTCGCAGAACACCATCCTCGCCGATAGTAACCTCCTTGGAACCACCTTGTAGTACCGTCTCTCTAAGAACCAACAAGTGTGGATCATCAAAAGGACGAGCCTTGATCTGCTCCAATAGTGAAGAATGCGCAATGACGCATGCAAGAACTCAGTTGGGCTCTGAAATATGCACCCTCACAAGTCTGTTAGCCAAGGACTGAATGTCCAAAGCTAATGGCCTCTCCAAGCTACCAATACTCTCCGCCTTTCTGCTCAAGGCATCCGCATCCCCAACTACATTCGCCTTGCCCGGATCATAAAGAATGGTAATATCATAGTCCTTTAGTAACTCAAGCCACCTGCGCTGCCTCAAATTGAGATCCATTTGCTTGAATAAATGCTGCAAGCTGCGATGATCAGTGTAAACCTCACAGGACACCCCATAAAGATAATGCCTCCAGATCTTTAGAGCATGAACAATCGCGGCCAACTCCAAATCATGTACATGGTAATTCTTCTCATGGGGCTTCAGCTGACGCGAAGCATATGCCACAACTCGCCCCTCCTGCATCAATACACAACCCAAACCAATGTGTGAACCGTCGCAATACACAGTATACATCCCTGAACCGGAGGGTAACACTAACATAGGTGTTGAAGTCAATGTGGTCTTCAGCTTCTAAAAGCTCGCGTCACAATCATCAGACCATCGGAATGGAGCACCCTTCTGGGTCAATCTAGTCAAAGGTGCTTCAATTGATGAGAAGTCCTTCACAAACAGATGATAATAACATGCTAACCCCAAGAAACTCGTGATCTCAGTCGCCGTGGTAGGACGAGGCCAACTCTGAACTGTCTTGATCTTCTTGGGATCCACCTTAGTACCCTCGCCTGATACAACATGCTCCAAGAATGCTACAAAATCTAACCAAAACTCACACTTGGAGAAATTAGCATATAGCTTCTGTTCTCACAAGGTCTAAAGCACCACTCTCAAATGCTACTCGTTCTCCTCCATGCCACGCGAGTAGATCAAAATGTCATCAATGAAGACAATGACAAATGAATCAATACATGGCCTGAACACCCTGTTCATCAAATACATAAATGCCGCTGGGGCGTTAGTCAAACCGAAGGACATCACTAGAAACTCGTAATGGGCATATCTATTCTAGAAAGCCGTCTTCGTTACATCTGAATCGCGAATCTTCAACTGATGGTACCCCGATCACAAGTCAATCTTAGAGAACATCCTAGGACCCTGCAACTGGTCAAACAAATCATCAATACGCGGCAACGGGTATTTGTTCTTAATTGTAACTTTGTTCAACTGCTCATACACTTATGACATCAGGTCTTGACAATTATGCTAGCAGACACTTGATGATTTTTGGTTATTTACTTCGTCTCAATTGCTCTTAAAATTGTTTATCTCTCATTTTATTAGATTTTCACTTCTTATTTATTCAATAATTAAAAATCAACTATTTTTAAATTGTTAAAAGAAACAATCATGTGATTAGTTCACTGTCGGCTTGCCTAACGGTAACATTGGACGCCATCACGGCCTATAGGAGAAATTGGATCGTAACAAATGCTAGTGATAAGTTCAATACTGATGTTAGCATTTCAAATCCGCTATATGGATAATTCATCTATTCAATAGAGGGTCCATTTGTTTGTATGTATTTTCTGGAGAAATTGACGAGACACAAAGTACATTTGTATTTATCAAGTCAAATTACTTTACACGGCACTAAAACTAGTTAGGTGAAAAATATGAATTTTTAATGATTAAAGAAACACAAAGTAGATTGTTATTTTGTCAAATCAGTTTAATTTACATGGCATTCAAATTGGTTAGGCAAGAAATATAAATTTTTAATGATAAATTGGAGATGAAGTATATTGGTATTTAGCTAAATCTAGTTAATTAATATGGCATTAAAGTTGGTTCGACAATAAATAAAAAAATTTAGTGATTAATGGGACGCAAAGTACAATGGTATTTGTTAAATTAAATTACTTATCATGGAATTAAATTAGTTAGGAAAAAAATATAAATTTTTAGTGATTAATAAGATAAGAAGTACAGTGGTATTTTATCAAATCTGTTAACTTTACTTGGCGTTCTAAATGGTTGGTAAAAACTACGAATTTTTCTTAATTAATGGACACGAAGTATACTAGTATTTTTTTTTCAAATCAAATTACTTTACACGGCATTAAAACTGGTTAGGCAAAAAATATAAAATTGTGATTAATGGGATACAAAGTATATTAATATTTTTTCAAATCATGTTACTTTACATGGCACTAAACTAGTTTGGCGAAAAATATAAATTTTTAGTGAATAATGAGACACAAAGTACATTCGTATTTTGTCAAATTAATTTACTTTTCATGCATTAAAACTAGTTCGGCAAAACATGTGAAATTTTAGTGATTATTGGGATACAAAGCGCATTGGTAGTTTTTCAAATCATATTACTTTACATGGAACTAAAACTAGTTAAGCAAGAAATATCAATTTTTAAATGACAGACGAAGTATATTGGTATTTAGCCAAATCGGATTATTATATAAGACATTAAAACTGATTTGGCAAAAATATAAATTTTTAGTGGTTAATATGACACAAAGTGCTTTGGTATTTGTCAAATTAAATTACTTTTCATGGCATTATACTAGTTAGGCAAAAAATATAAAATTTCAGTGATTAATGAGACACGAAGTACATTGGTATTTTGTCAAATCTGTTTACATTACATGGCGTTCTAAATGGTTAGGCAAAAACTATGAATTTTTCTTAATTAATAGGACACGAAGTAAATTAGTATTTTGTCAAATCAAATTATTTTATATGGCATAAAAAATGATTAGGCAAAAAATTTATATTTTTAGTGATTAATGGGATACAAAATACATTAACATTTTTTCAAATCGAATTACTTTACATGGCATTAGTAATTAATGAGACACAAAGTACATTCGTAATTTGTGAAATTAATTTACTTTTCATGCATTAAAACTAGTTCGGCAAAACATATGAATTTTTGGTGATTACTGATACATGGACTAAAACTGGTTATCCAAGAAATATATGATAAATGAGAGAAGTACATTGGTATTTAGCCTAACCAGATTAATTTATATGGCATTAAAACTGATTTGGCCAAAAATATAAATTTTTAGTGATTAATGGGACGCAATGTACATTGATATTTGTCAAATCGAATTACTTTAGGGAGAATTACACATAAGTACAATTCATACACATATATTGCAATTAATTAGCCCAGTTACAACTTTATAAATTTATAACCCAAAGATAAAAGGCCAAGGTCCGAAAAAAGCTTTTTTACACCACCAACTACTGCTATTATTCCTTCTTCATAAATTCCTACGCTTCGCACAGATTCCAATTGAAACAATCAACTTCAATAGTGGGATTTATTTTCTGAAAATACGTAAGACTTTTATATTTGAATTTGTTTTTCTTAATGTAAAATTTTGTAGAAGTAGAAGCAGTAGAAACATCTACAATTCTAGAGGAGACTTAGACTATTTAGATGATAAAATGAGAATAGTAATATATTTTAGAACCATTAATGTAATTGAAATCTTTGTCAAATCATATATTTGTTTCTTCCCCAAGTTTCAAATGGTAGGAAAAAAAATTGTTGTAAGTTTGTAATTTGGCAGAAAAAAAATAAATTAATTTTATACATAGATTTTTCGAGAAAAAGTAAGAATAAATACAAACATTTCAATTTTAGTTTAAATTGTACATGTACATTATATATATAATAATGTATAAATTTATATATGAAATATATAATAATGTATATAGAAGAAGAAAAAGAAGAAGAAGAAGAAGAAGAAGAAGAAAGTATCAAACTTTCATGGAGGCCAATTATATATATATATATATATATATATATATATATATATATATATATATATATATATATATATATAGACACACACACCCACACACACAATATTGTACAATGAAAAAATTATATTTATATAACATTATACACAAATATACATACTTATACATATTTATACACAATTATATATAATTCATTCAATATTTTATAAGCGTGTATAAATACCAATTATACAAAATTTAAACTAGAAAACACCTTATGTCCATCACCACACCTCTATTTTAACACCAAAAATTTGCCTCACCAATTAATAATACCATTATTAATCAACACCCATCGAAATTGAAGCACGAAGTCACAGTGTTATTCGAATTAAAAAATTTCAAAACATTCGAGTCGATTTTTTAGAGAATCCAGCAGTAGAATCGAAAATTTACCGTCTAAAATTCTTCACACACTTGATTTTAATGCACAGGGACATCCATGGCCCATACCATGGAGCTTTGAGCTTCAACAAAGATGGCTTTTTCAGATCTAAAAGTACAATTCAAATTCAAAGGATGTTGTTTGACAAAGAAAAAAATGAAATAGGTAAGGAAATATTTTCTATGAAAAAATAGGAACAAAGAGTAATGGAAGAGGATAAAAAAGGGAAGGGGTTCTAGTGGAGAAGATGATGGAAAGATTGAGGAGGCAGCGAAGAAGACGAGGGAAAAGAGGGAAAGTCTTTTTATCATTTGTTTTTTCTTGTTAGCAACTATTAGGGCTAAAGGGTGAAATAATTTTTACATATCATATACAATGTGGGCTAGTTTTGGTAACATTTAAAAATATGGGCCAATTTTAGTAGCATCATGGTATCAATTGTATTTGAGCATAATTTTAGGCGAAAAATATGATTTTTCAGTGATTAATGAGACACGAAGTACATTGATATTTTGTCAAATCTGTTTACTCTACATCATATGGCGTTCTAAATGGTTAGGCAAAACTATGATTTTTTCTTAACTAATGGGACACGAGGTACATTAGTATTTTACCAAATCAAATTACTTTATATGGCATTAAAACTGATTAGGAAAAAAATATAAATTTTGAGAGTTTATGAAATACGAAGTATATTAATATTTTCGCCAAATCAAATTAATTTACATGGCACTAAAACTGGTTTAACGAAAAATGTAATTTTTTAGTGATTAATTAGACACAAAGTACATTCGTATTTTATCAAATAATTTTAGTTATCATGCAATAAAACTAGTGAGGAGCGCAAAACTGGTGTATAAAACTTAGGTTCGCTAGTCAAAGATAGTATAGTTATTAAATCGTCTCCACATGGATTAGTTTAAATAATGCTCAAAAAAATCTTTAATTAACACTGTTCAGAAAAATAACCTTTGATTTTGTGTTATCAACGAACTACAAGTAAAACTAAGATTATCAATTACGAGTGAATAATGAAAATTAAGCAGCTAAGTAGCAACCATTGAATATCAATGAGAGAAATAAGGGCTTGACAAGATACGTGCTCGACTATTATTCGGGGTATTACCCTATGTTCAATTCACTCTTAAGTTCTATTGACTCTTCCGATTTCAACAGATGATTAGGCTATTTTAAGAATTCAAATTCTTTTTCTAAATGAATTAGAGTTCGTTAAACAACCCAATGATACGTGTTGTGAACATATGCAAGAATACGTTGAATGAATGATCTTACGAAGATTGTCTCTTGACTATTCCTCTAAATTGGGTCAATTGATAACTCTAAAAGCTTTTTCGATTACCTATGAGAGTCGTGAAATTAACCCAATTAAGATAACACAATGATAATTGCAACAACACTTCTCTTCCGATTAAACTGACACCCCAAATAACTTTATAATTTAACTCAAAACCCGTTCAACAAATTCAAGCAACTAACTGAAATCCAAGCCTCGAATAATAATCAATTCACAATATCTGTCAACAACCGTAAGAAGGTTTACTCCATAGTAGATATATTATTTATCAAAAGAGTATTAAGAGAACAAGAAAATATTACAACCCACGACTTCAAACGAACTATCGTATTGAATGCTTCGAATGAAGTATTCAAAGTCTATGTTGTTTCTTTGCCTTCTTCTCTCCAAAGGTTGCTCCAAAATCCAAGATGCCTAGTTTTGTACGAGCTTAGGCATCATATAGATCAAAGCATTTCTCCAATTAAAAAAAAAAATAGGCCTGACATTTAATTCCAGAGACGTACGTGCGCGGCCGCGCATCTGGGTGTACGGCCTTGCATCTTGTCCAGGCCGCATGTGGTATGGTCACGTTCAACCTTAACCCAGTCATGACATCCCACTAGTGCCGTGGTCAAATCGGCGCAAATCCTCAATACACCTCGCAAGAAAGACACAATGCCCATTCACAAACCAAATGCAAACAATAGCATAGGGAAATAAAACAAGAATCACTCACCCTCACAAAAAAAAATGAATCACGCTTTCAATATTACCATAAGCTTGGCTATGGTGTTGTATACGCTAGAAATCGGGGCTACCCGATTTCGCGGACTTGAGGGTTACTTCAAGAGCGAAATCAAAATAGACCATGAGCGAGCCCGATGTGAGGCTTCAAAGATCTAAGTACTCGATGAACACCGAGGCAAAGTATGATCAACCTCGAGATAATACCGTTATGGACCCGTAACAGAAAGAGCAAGATTCTCGCCACGTCCCCAAGATCGTGGCATAAATTCTGGAATAGATTTGGACGAGTTAGTACGAATCCGTACTAGGCGGTTAGACAGCTATCCCAATAAGATTCCTTACTGAAAATAGAAATGTACCTTATTTAGGGTTCCCCTACTATATAAAGGGGACCCCAATAATTTGTAAAGATCATCTAATCATTGAAAAAGAATATACTCTCTTACTTTTCTTGCTCATCGCTCATCAGAATTGTCCTTTAGCTTTATTATTCTTGCTTTACTGCTCTTAGTCCAACTCGAGGTCCCTGAGCTCGAGGTCGATGCTGCTTAGTAACATTGGTTTGATTCAATCATTTCTCTCATTTATACTTTATATTTCTTGATTATTAATTGGTATTAAACTAAATCACATATCTTTAAACCCACTAATCAAATTTAATTGTTACTCGTATTTTCGACGTAAATAATTTGGCGCCCACCGTGGGGCTAAAGATAATAGTGATTATTTCAGTACTGATTCTGATAACACACGTTATTTTCACACTTGTTCTAGTAAAAAAAATTTATTTTCAGGATTAAACATGTCAAACTCGCAAAACGCACCTGTTCACGACAATGAAGGTCTTGGATTTCATGGGAAAACAACAATGTAGGGGTCGGTGTACCACCGATAAACCCTGGGGAAGTGCCAAATATGGAACTAGTTGATGTTAGTTCACACATTGCTTTGAATGCAGATTTAGGCGCAGACCCCGGAGGAAGTGTACGTAGGGAAGCCCGATTTGGGGGCCAAGGAACACAGGGTATAGGAGATGGGGAAGTCAGCCTCCAAGTGATATTCGAGATGCTGCAAGCTCAAAAGATTGCCATCACCCAACTTAAAAGTCAGAACAAAACTCCGAGTATAGCCGAACCAGAAAACACTTGACGTACTGAACCGGCACCAGAGAGGTCAAACAAAATGGCTCGGGGACTGACCCCACAATTATGAGGATGCTCGAAGAGCTCACCAAGAGGATCGAGTCCGGGGAAAAAACGATTTAGGATAATGACAAAAAAGTGGAGACTTATAACTCTTTGTCGATCAAATACCGGGGGCTCCCTCGATCTTGAAGGGATTGGATACCAAGAAATTCGTACGAAGATCGTTCCCTCCGAGTACGGCTCCGAAGCCCATCCCAAAGAATTTTTGTATGCCCGATATACCTATATACAACGAAACCTGTGACCCAAATGAACACGTTACTTCTTACACGTGCGCCATAAAGGGAAACGACTTGGAAGACGACGTAATCGAGTCTGTACTGCTGAAGAAGTTTGGGGAGACTCTATCGAAGGGTGCCTTAATATGGTATCATAACTTACCCCCTAATTCTATTGATTCGATTCCTATGTTTGCAGATTCTTTTGTAAAGGCACATGCCAGAGCCATTAAAATTGTAACAAGAAAGTCAGACCTTTTCAAGATAAGGCAGAAAAATAACGAGATGCTCAGGGAATTCGTATCTCGGTTCCAAGCGGAGAGAATGGATTTGCCTCCGGTCACCGATGACTGGGCTGTTCAAGCTTTCACTCAAGGTCTCAACACTCTGTGTTCCATAGCTTCACAATGGTTGAAGCAAAGTTTAATCGAGTATCCGGCTGTCACTTGGGCCGACGTACATAATCGGTATCAGTCGAAGATTAGGGTCGAGGATGATCAACCGAGGACTCCTTCGGGGTCCGTTTATCCTAGCAGAACCATGGATAGGATCAAAAGGGATATCGATCGAGAGCCAAGGTCGAACAGAGATCGATATCAACCGTACAACGGAAACCACAGAGGCAGCGTTTCTGGGCAAAGCTTCGCAAGAAATAAGAGGAGAATTGATCGAGGTCAAAATTCACGGGGGCTTGATGCCGAGGAAGATCACGTTAAGTATCCAGAGTCCAAATAAAGGTACGACCCCAGTTCAATTCTTTCTATTTCTTCGACTAACACTTCCAGGCTATCGATAAGGATTGGCACGAAGCTTTGGATCTTAGAGCACATGTTGCACTCTTTTTCCCTTAGACCAGTTTTTGTCCCAAATGGGTTTTTCCGGCGAGGTTTTTAACGAGGCAAACGTTGTTCGTGCTAACTTAGAGCAATTCAATAGTATCCGAGGTTCCCCATAATAAGCCTCGAGTGCTGGGGGCATTACACTCGAATGTCTACTTTATTGCAAGGAAATCACTTCATCGCAGCAGGATCTCGATAGGAAAATGTTGTAAGGGCTAAACGGTCAGATGAACCGTGCCCGTATAGGTTACTTGGAGCCTAACATCAAATGTGCGCGCATGTACAATCATCTACTGAGAGAAGTACTTTTCCTTGCCGATATCCCCTGCTTTTAGAGAAGTTTCACATTTTATACTCTTGATTTATTGTGTAAACAGGCTTAAGGGCCGACCACGACGGAAATTCGAACAACTGACCCCACGCTTGAGGACTGCCGTCCCAAAAACGAACGGAATCAAACTGCTAACATTTCGAGACCATAAGACCTTAAAGGCAATCCCCGACTTTACGGGCCACGGCCACCCCACTCGGGGACGGACACTTCGGGCAAGCTCGAAGTGAAACGGAAGATAAGCCCAAAGGGCAAATTCCAAATTAAAGAGGCTACGGCCAAATTAACGCGGGTCAGAGACGCCAAAAATCTGTAACAAATACAAAAGCCCAAGGACTATCTTAACCCGAGTTCGAGCAAACTCTCGCTCGGGAACTATCTATGAAGCCTAAGGGCTAACTTTGATTCAAATTCGAGCGAATCCTCACTCGATCACAAAAGCCCAAGGGCTATCTTAACCCAAGTGCAAGCATATCTCGAACACTCGGGGACTACCTACCCGAGCTATCTAAATAATAAGACCTCAAAGAGGCACCCCCGATATACAGGACAAGGCCATCACACTCGGGGACATGTTATCGGGGAAACAAGTCCAAGAGACATACCCGAAGGCTACGGCCATACTAAATACTACAGTCATATAAAAAGGCTACGGCCGAACTCGGAACGTCCGACTTCCGCCATAAAATAAAGGTCTCCAAACACTTCGAAAAACCAGTTAAATAAGGCTACCCTCGGCAAAGCAAACAAAAAAGGGCTTCGATAAAATCAGCCCTAGAATAACTTAAAGGCTTCCGACCATTGAACCCTCGAAAAACCCAACGGGTACAAAAAACACATGCTAAGGCATAAATAAATTTTTACTGAGTCTTTTAGCCGAAAAGAGGAAAAAATTATAGTCGTTTTTAGAGGCCGAATTGGCCCAACCTAAAGAGCCTAAGGGCCGACCTAAAAGAGCCTAAGGTTCGATCTAAAGAGCCTAAGGGCCAATATAATAAAGCCTAAGGGCTAACTTTACTTCGAGTTCGAGCAAATCCTCACTCGACTACAAAGCCTAAGGGCTATCTTTACTTCGAGTTCGAGCAAGTCCTCACTCGATCATAAAAGCCCAAGGGATATCTTAACCCGAGTTCGAGCAAATCCTCACTCGGGGACTATCTATAAAGCCTAAGGGCTAACTTTACTTCGAGTTCGAGCAAATCCTCACTCGACTATAAAGCCTAAGGGCTATCTTTATTTCGAGTTTGAGCCAGTACTCGCTCGACTACTAAGCCCAAGGGCTATCCGAGTTCGAGAAAATTCTGACTCAGGGACTATCTTTCGAGCCCAAGGGCCACCTCATCTCAAGTTTGAGCATGCACTCACTCAACCAACGAGCCCAAGGGCTACCTTACCTCATCGAGTGTTTGGCCTAAGAGCTATTCAAACTCGAGTTCAAATGGTTATTCGGGGTCCATTGATCAGAAACGGTCGAGGGCAGTACTTATGGTCGGTCATTACCATCTCAAAACTTTGGACATTCAAAGGGAATTTTATGCTAAGACGCTTCGACCCGCATAAAAGGGTGAAAGATTCAGAAGCCATGGAAGGAAAAAAGCTTTGTATAAACCTATTTACAAGGGCTATAGATCACTACCAAGAGTTCCTCGCAAGGGCCAATCAGCCTCAAAAGCAAAAAATTACGAAGAACATGAAACCTAAGCAGCGCGATCCTTATCAGCAAAAGAGTCTTCACCCTCAGAATCTTCTCCACCGCCGGACTCGCTAGAGTTCTCAGAGTCTTCCTCGGGAAAGGCCAGGTTCTAAGCTTTTGTTTCCTCAGTCGCTCACGTCACGATGATGATGTCATAACAAATCGGGGTAAAGATCAAGGACTCAATTAGTTTCTTGTCGTTATACTCCAAAAAAGGAGGGGACTATCTGTATACGGTAGAAATTGGGGCTATCCGATTTTGTGGACTCGAGGGTTACTTCAAAAGAAATAGACCATGGCGAGCCCGATGGGACCCTACGAAGATCTAAGTACTCGGACACCGGGGCCAAGTATGACCGACCTCGAGATAATACCGTTATGGTCCCGTAACAGAAAGAGCATGATTCTCGCCATGTCCCCAAGATCGTGGCATATATTGTGGAATAGATTTGTACGAGTTAGTATAAATTCGTACTAGGCGGTTAGATAGCTGTCCCAATAAGATTCCTTACTAAAAATAGAAATGTACCTTATTTAGGTTTCCCCTACTATATAAAGGGGACCCCAATCATTTGTAAAGATCATCTAATCATTGAAAAAGAATATACTCTCTTACTTTTCTCGCTCATTGCTCATCAGAATTGTCCTTTAGCTTGATTATTCTTGCTTTACTGCTCTTAATCCAACTCAAGGTCCCTGAGCTCGAGGTCAATACTGCTTAGTAATATTGGTTTGATTCAATCATTTCTCTCATTTATACTTCATATTTCTTGATTATTAATTGGTATTGAACTAAATCACATATCTTTAAAACCACAAATCAAATTTAATTGTTACTCGTATGCTCGAGGTAAATAGGTGTAACTCTCTACTAATGTAGGAACAGTCTCGTCTAGATCATGTAGGACTTTGCATTTGGTCATAACGCAAACTATGGGATAGGTTGGATATAATATGTATAAGAGTATCTCCACCTCCCTAAACACTTTAATACCTATAACTTCATACGTGACCTACACCTTTTACAGCGACAATCACCCTCAAACCTCCAATTCAGAATAGCACCCATTTCCTATTTCTTTAAGCACAATGTATAAGTACTTTACATCAGTGGGGGAATGTTCACTTTTATTTGTTTACTCAACATGAGAATATTGATCCCTTTTCTTTTTCTTTTTTCCACTATTCACAATCCCCTGCTCGCGTACCTCACATACATTCATGATGGTGCACCTTTTTCTACTTATCATTGATTCTACTCGAAACCAACCCCCACCACTCACTTAACTCTTTTCATCTTTTAGCATCACACACACGACATTCAAGTTCTTAGGGACGGTTGCGAGTTCAGGTTGTAATATGGTCGGCAAAAAAAGGGGAAATTAGGCTCAAATGGTCTAACTAGGGCTAACTTTATCAGTTCTTAGGAGGGGTCAAAGCAACAAAAGAAGGGCTATCAAAGAAGGCCTGCAGTCATCTCCAAACTCAACTATTACCTATGATTTTTCCTTGAGCCACAATCAAGCCATGTTCTAGACCCTGTCAGGCATGATTACCAAGCAAATTTTGGATAGGCACACAATTCAAACCGCGGTCACCAATGGTCTATCTGACTCACAAGAACAAGATCATGCATCCCACAAGTCAGGCACAATTAATTTTGCCAACCACCAACAACTTTTCTAAACTAATCTCAAAGAGACAAACATATCTACTCTAGAAAATATTTGGTTCACAATATTACGATCATGGTAAAGAACCAAACAAGAACCATGGAAGTACAAGTGAAGAAGTTATCCTAAAAAAATAAGAAAATACTTTTCTAAACTAATCTCAAAGAGACAAACATATCTACTCTAGAAAATATTTGGTTCAAAATGTTACGATCATGGTAAAGAACCAAACAAGAACCATGGACGTACAAGTGAAGAAGTTATCCTAAAAAAATAAGAAAATACTTTTGGGAATTTTTTTATTTGTTTTTAATAGGAAAGCAATTTAAACAACGCTATTTACAATACACCCACCCCACACTTAACTAGTGGCATGTCCCCACGTTACAAAATTAAAATGCAAAGGTGAAGGGAACTCCCTTGAATAGGTCAAAGCGTCAGAGACAGTGTCGGGGTCTAGGAGACAAGAGCGGCCGAGTCGCGCAACCATGCCATGATCTTCCGCTCGGACTTGGCATTTTGCCCAGCAAGTGACTCCACTCGAGTGCCCAAATCGTCAATAGAAGTGTGCAACCCCGCCATCTCCTATTCCAAAGCAACCATTCTTGTTTCCCACACACTGCTTGAAGGTTCTTCGTCAGCCTGCTCACGCGGGGTACTAGCACCAACATCCTCCCCGTGCAGCTCACTTTCCTCGACGGGTGCATCTGACTCCTCACTCTCAACTTCAGTAGCCACAACAGGTTTCTTCCCAATGACAACTTTATCAGCCCGAAATTTCTTCTCTCTCTTTACGTTTCCATCCGTAGCCTTGTTTTCTGCACCTGTGCCTCACAGTGCAACCGAGTGTCTAACGAGAGGAAAATGAACCCATGCCTCTGCACCAGGCATCAAATTGTCATCTCCTCTTGAATGACCTTAGCCACATCAAAGTCGTGTTCATTTACGAAGCACCAAATCCGAGCAGCCCAAGGACCATTCACCTCGGTAGTATTGCTAGAAAGCATCAATTATTATTAATGATGTATAACCAACACTTCTCTTCAAAAGTTAGTGCAGTAGAGTAAAATTTGTGGTCCCTAATTAACCACACCACCTCCTCCCCGGGCACAGAGATGGTCTAAAAGAACATAGCCCACGGGTACGATTTCTTGTTGTGCTCCACAAAGTGATTGGTTTCAACAATTTGGTCAACATACTCTGGTAAGTGGTAGGCCCTTTGGATAGCTTCTTTGGAGAAATCCACCTTTTTTTTTCTGACTGTACACACGTTGTCCTCATGTTCCAGGCAATTCGCATAGAATTCCCTAGCATCAGTCAAATTGGCCTCGCCGGGTTCTTCTAAGAATACTCCCAATCCTCGACGGACTAATTCATCATGAACCTTGGAACACTCACTGAGGAGAGACCTGATGTCTATTCCCCTTTTAGGTACTAACTTTTTGTCCGCATTGCTATAAAACTCGTCTTGGGCCCCCAGGAGACAAACTTGTTTTGATCATATAGGCGAGAGGATGTGGAAACACGTGACGTCGAAGTGCCCGCATCTTTGGATTTGGAAGTACCCACTTGCCTACCGGTGGGCGCGGTCAGGTTTTTTTTTGAAGTGTCCATCTGCACCTGCAAAAACCCAACAATTATCAGATATTATACAGCTCTTCGGACCAAAAGGGTTACTCAGACTTCACCCGTATAGTGGTAAAAAAAAATACACTACTCCTTGCCATGTTGAGGATCCATCCCACCAACATTAGAATATTTTCCTATTACCATTTTACCCAAGTAAATTAACATGGATTATCATTAGGTGGCCATAATTTCAAAAACACACCACAAGACCTTCTCAATCCACATTGTGGCATTTAAACAAATACCTTACATGCAAAACTGCTCATATTCCATACAAACATAAAATTGGCCCTAGGTGGACTACATACACCACCAAATCATATACATAATAGCCTAAAATTTCATTATTTGTAGTGACAACCAGTCCTTGAAACTCAAAAAATAATATTGAAAAAGATGGAATAAGATACATACCTCATAATTCAAGTGAGGAAATCAGACTAGGTAGTTAGATTAGAGAAGGGGGAACGAGAGAGTGAGTGAGAGATATGGACGGATGGTTTAGGCTTGAGAGAAAGAGAGAAGAGATGGGGGTTAAGTGGGTTAGGGCTGGGGTTTGTAAGAGAAGAGAGAAAAAGGGAAAAGAAGATAAGAGAAATAACAGGGTGGGTCAAAAATCCAGTTAAAAAAAAGACTAGAAAACTTACCTGGTGCGTGGTCGGGTGCATGGTCGGGTCAACACGTGCGTGGCCGCGCACATCTGGCAGAACTTCTATGACATATGCGCGGCCATATGCACGTTCAACACCCCTCGTGCGCGGCCGCGCATACTCATACTTGCTGACGCAAATTTATGCGCGATCAAATGCACGGTGAACCCCCGCGCACCTGTACATGCACAAAGTGCCCCTTGAAGACCTCAATTCCACCATTCCACAACCTATACATTCCTAGAACCACCAAATCACACTATACACTAAATTTTACCTAGGCTAAAATACAAAAAAAAAAAAATCAAACTTGTAGAAGGCTTAGAGGTAGTTCTGAGTTATAGTCGTCATCTTGACTCGATCGGGCATTCTCAACGGATTATTATGCTCGAGGATTGCATATCAAATCCTCCAACAAGATATGGTTTTAACTTGTACCCATTCACCTTGAAACTCTCCGTTCTTTCCATGTTTTGGACCTCAATAACCCCATATGGTGATACATGTTTCACCAAATACGGTCTCGTCCATCTCGACTTAAATTTTTTGGGGAACAATCTGAGTTTACTACGTATAGCAAGACCTTTTCCCCTTCATGAATTCTTTTGGTTTAATCAGACGGTCATGCTACTTCTTTGTCTTTTCCTTGAAAATTAGCGCATTCTCATACATGTCCAATCTGAATTCCTCCAGCTCTTTCATCTGTGACATTATGTGCTCACTTGGGAGACTAAGATAAAGATTAAGAAATTTAATTTCCCAATAAGCCTTATACTCTATCTCCACAGGTAAGTGACATGACTTTCCATGTACCAGCTTGAAGGGTGAAGTCCCTATGGTTGTTTTGAACGTTGTTCTATACGCCCGTAGAGCTTAATCCAACTTTAATGACCAATCTTTTCTGGAAGCACTAACCGTCTTTTCTAGAATATTTTTGAGTTCACGGTTAGATACTTCTACTTGCCCATTAGTTTGAGCATGATATAAAGTTCATATTTTATAAGTCACCCTATATTTAGACAGCAGTGTGGCAAACTGCTTATTGACAGAATGTGACCCATTGTCACTGATGATGACTCGAGGAGTTCCAAAGTGGGTGAAAATATTATTCCAAAGGAATTCACATACTATCTAAGCACCATTTTTCCTAGTAGGGATTGCCTCGACCTGTTTGGAGATGTAGTCAACTGCTACTAGGATATACTCATAGGAATGGGACAATGGGAAGGGACCCATAAAGTCGATGCCCCAGACATCGAAGACTTCACATACTAGAATGGAATTCAGGGGCATTTTGTCCCTCTTACTAATGTTACATGTCCGTTAGCACTTGTCACATGGTAGGATTTTGCATCCTTGTACAAGGACGACCAGTATTAGCCAGCTTCCATGAACTTTGTTGCTTTCCTAGTTCCTCCATAGTGTCCTTTAGCTGCTCCATCTTGATAGTGGGATAGTATGCTTCCCATTTCCCCTTCCGATACACATCTCCGAATCATGCCAACTTCATACAATTTAAACAAAAATGGGTCATTATAGAAGTAGCTTTTTACCTCGCTTCGCAGCTTCCCCTTCTGGTCACAGGACGAGTCATGTGGTAGCCACCTACTAGCCAAAAAGTTGGCTAGGTCAGCATACCATGGTGTTCTATCAGAGACCATTGCAATGGAAAAAATATGCTCATCCGGGAACTCTTTCCTAATGTCTACAGTTTCAACATGTGGTTTCTCCAACTGCAACATGCGGTCATCCACTTGGTTTTCTATGCCCTTCCTATATTTTATTTCAAGATCGAACTCTTGCAGCAACAATACCCACCGCACCAGACACAGTTTTGACTGTTTCTTGCTCAGCAAATATTTCAGTGCGGAGTGATCAGTATGCACTATCACCTTGCTCCCTACTAGATAAGATCAGAACTTGTCGAAAGCAAAGACCGCTGTAAAGAACTCCTTCTTCGTGGTAGCATAGTTCACATGGCATCATTCAAAGTCCAGCTTGCATAGTAGATGGGTCTGAATATATTATCTCTTCTCTGCCCCAACACTGCTCCCACTTCCACATCACTAGCGTCGCACATGATCTCAAAGGGTTCGCTCTAGTCGGGAGTTACGATTATACAGGCACTCGCTAGATTTTCCTTGATCATCTCGAATACTCTGAGGCACCCTATATCAAACACGAACTTCACATCCTTGGCAAGTAATACTGTTAAGGGCTTGGTAATGCTAGATAAATTCTTGATAAACCGTCTATAAATTCATCATGCCCCAGAATGCTTCTAATGCTCTTCACTAAATTTGGTGGTGGGAGCTTAGCGATCACATCTACCTTAGCCTGATCGACCTCGATGTCTTCAGCTGTGACATTTAGGTGTGACTTTGTGGCCTAAAACTATCCCCTCATTCACCATGAAGTGACACTTTTCCCAGTTGAGTACTAGGTGAGTGTCATCACATAGTTTCAGTACAAGTTCCAGATTCCTCAAGAAATCCTTAAAGTCATCCCCAAATAGGGTAAAATAATCCATGAAAACCTCCAGACACTTCCCATTCAAATCTGATAAAAATGACATCATGCACCTCTGAAAAGTAGCTGGCACATTGCAAAGTCCAAAAGGCATTCTTCGGTATGCAAAGATTCCTGAAGGGCAGGTAAATGTGGTTTTCCCAACATCTTCAGGAGTAATGGGTATTTGATTGTACCTTGAATAACCATCTAAAATGCAATAGCATCCGTGCCCTGCCACTTTCTCCAGCATTTGATCAATGAAAGGCAGAGGAAAGTGATCCTTCCATGTTGAGTCATTCAGCCTTCGGTAATCTATACACAACCTCCAACCAATGACAGTTCTGGTAGGGATTAGTACATTGTCCTCATACTTCACCACCGTCATGCTCCCTTTTTTAACACAACCTGTACGGGGCTGATCCATTGTCTGTCGGAGATGGAAAATTTTATACCAGCATCCAGCAGTTTGACTATCTCTTTCTGTACCGCTTCCTTTAGCTTTTTATTCAATTTGTGTTGGGACTGAACCACCAGTTTGCTACCTTCTTCCAACAAGATCTTGTGCATGTAGATTGCGGGGCTAATTACCTAAATATCGGCGATGCTCTAACCGGATGCATTTCTATGCTTCCGCAATAATTCCACTAGCAAGTGTTCCTGTTCACCTATCAAATCAGCAGAAAAAATTATAGGAAAATTGTTAGTCTCCAAAAAAGCATATTTTAAATGTGTTGGGAGTACTTTCAATTCCAGCTTTGGCTTGATCCTTTCTTTCTCAAATTCCTCTTCATCTACAACTTGGTTTTCATCTTCCAATGCCTGAGCTTCTTTCTTGATTTCAGGGTCTTCATCCTCTGCTATACTCGATTGAGTAATGCATCTTTCTAATGAATCACCTACCATCTTGTCCAGCTGTGTTGTTCATCTAACTCTCCTACCACTTCCAGTTTGAAACATTCGTAGGCAGATGCCTCATCAAACGGGTATTTCATCATTCTATTCATTTGAAACACCATTTTTTTCATTTCCCACTAGTAGCATGAGCTAACCCTCATATATGTCAAGAATTGACCGACTAGTGAAAAGGAATGGTCTCCCCAAAATTAGAGATACCTCTTTATTCACTTTTTTGTCTACTATAATGAAGTCTATTGGGAAGACAAATTTGTCCACCCTCACCACAATACCCTCAATTATGGCCTCTGGTATGATAGTGGTGTAATCATCCAGTTGTAATGATACCGGCACATATTTTATCACTCCTAGTTCTCCTTCAAATTTCTTGAAAATCGACAATGGCATCAAGCTAATGAATGCACATGAGTCGCACAAAGCTTTGTCAAAAATTTCACTCCCTAACGAGCAGGGTATAGTGAAGCTTCCAGGATCCCCACACTTTTGAGGAATTTTATTCTGTAGGATGGCACTACAATGTGCATTGAGTTTGACCACTATCGTTTCCTCCAGCTTCCTTTTACTTGATAGGATTTCCTTTAGAAATTTGGCATAGGCCGGCATCTGGGTGAGCACCTCGGTGAACGGGATGTTCACATACAACTGTTTCAGCATCTCTAAGAATTTTCCAAAGCATCTATCTAATTTCTCTCGCTTCATCTTCTGAGGAAAGGGTAACAGTGGCATGTGCTTGCTTTCTTCAACATCACTGTTTGACTTCTAATTATCATCCTCCTTCTCGATGATATTCTTCGTAACCAAAGACTCACCAATTTTCTGCTCTTCTGTTGTTTTGGTTGATTTGATCACCTTTTCAACCCTTGGTTTTGCAATAGGCTCTGCTAATGCCTTTCCTCTCCTGAGAGACACGGCCTTGATCGTCTCTTTTGGGTTCTTCTCAATGTCACAAGGCAGAGTCCCAGGAGCCCTTGCTGATAATAAGGATGCAATTTGTCCCATTTGTGTTTCTAGATTCCGAATGGCCATTCCTTGTTCTCTGATGGGTCTTCCCTTATTTCTCAAGTTTCTTATCTGCTTTATGAATGAATACCTTTGTTAGATCATCTAAACTTATGTTGTTAGGCAGTGGAGGCTGGTACTATTGCCTTTGTTGATTTTGGAAGCCAGGTTGTCCTTGTACAGGTGCTATGGGATTTTGCTACTGCCATGAGTTCAAGCTACCACTTGAAGAACTCCATGAGAACCCTAGATGTCTCTGTCCCATAGAGTTGAAATTGTTGCCTCCTTGGTAGTTGCCTCTGCTGAAATTTCCCAATTCCTTCACTTCTTCCTCTATAGTAGAGGTTTGACACTCATGAGTCTGGTGTCCCATTTCACAAATGTCACATCCCAACTGTGGTTGATTTTGCACCTAGGCTATTGTCAATTGCTTGATAACCTTAGTAATTGCTGCAATTTGGGCCTACATTGCTACAGACCATTCTACTTGGTGCACCCCCGCTGACCTTTTTCGATCACCTTGATCAGTGGACCATTGTTCTGCGTCTTCAAATAGTTTATTTAAGAGTGTGACAATCTCTTCTGGAGTTTTCTTCATAAGAGGAACTACAATTGCACTGTTCAATAATCTCATTGATGAAGGATTTAGCCCGTCCCAAAAATCTTGGAGTTGCATCCATTGCTCTATTCCGTTATGAAGGCACCTCCGCAACAACTCCTTAAACATTTCCTATGACTCGAACACTGTCTCCCCTTCTCCTTGGCTGAAATTAGGAATCCCCTTCCTCGTTCTTCTAGTCTTAGCAGTGGAGAAATATTATTCTAGGAACTTGGTAGTCATCTCCTCCCATGTACGGATAGACCCTGTGGGTAAACTCCTTAGCCACTGCTTTCCATCATCCTTAAGTGAGAAAGGGAATGCTAAGAGATAGATGGAATCATGTGATGCTCCATTATAGCGGAATGTATTCATGATTTCATCGAAGTCCATCAGATGGTTTTTGGGATCTTCATTGGGGTTGCCTCCGAAAATGCAGTTGTTCTGAATGGTCTGGATGACTTCTTGTTTGAGTTCAAAATTGTTAGCATCAATGGTTGGGGGCCTTTCACTAGATTGTCGCTGGTTGTAGACCCTCATCTTCAACCAGGGTTCGGTTAAGATTGAATCTTCGACCCTCTTCAACCGTTTCCTCAGCAGCTCTAAGGGTTGCTTCAGCTGCAACTCGTGCAGCCTGTTGTTGTACTGCCTCTCTCGCAGCTAGGTCCAATTTCTTTTCGTTGATAACCATTGTATTTTGAGTTGAAGTCTGACCCAAAAAGGATCCACTAGATTCTTTCTCCCTTCTCAACTGCCGCACGTGATTGTCAAAATTCGGATTGTATGGCACCAATTCTTGGAGGAGGATCGAGTCATACACCACTAAACTTAACATGTTGCCTGCAAACAGATGAGAAGAACGTAAAAAGAAAATTAAATAAAAATTGTTCCTAAATTAGCACCGAAAACTATTTTAAACACTATTAATCGCCAATCCCCGACAATGGCGCATAAATTTGATGAGCGCAAAACTGGTATATAAAACTTAGGCTCGGTAGTCAAAGATAGTATATTTATTAAATTTTTTCCATAGGGATTGGTTTAATGTCACGACCCTAGTTCACCAACCGTGAACATGTCATGACGGCACCTGGTCCCCATAACCAGGTAAGCCTAACATTTGCGGAAATATAATAATTGCAGAAAAATAGAGAAAATCAAATCAAATATCTAAAGGAAACTGTACTGAATGCCGCTTGGCAAGTACAACTCAATATCACAAGTCTAAAACAATTCCCAAAACCCGGAAACTCACGGGCAACACAGGCTACAGAACTGTATAGTAAAGGTTCCAAACTCCAGAATTTTCTAACAACCTAAATAAGGAAAAACTAAGTACTAAAGTTAGAATAAGAGGGAGACTCGTCGGTCTGCGGACGCAGCAGATCTACCTCGAAGTCTCCGTAGTCCTCCTGCCTCACTGATAGTGCACCTGAGTAGAGGTACCTAGATGATCTGCACATGAAAAACATGCGCAGGAAGGGCATGAGTACACCACAGCGGTACTCAGTAAGTGCCAAGCCTAACCTCGGTTGGGTAGTGACGAGGAAGGTCAGGGCCATACTGGGACAAGATATAGTAATAACAGTATGATAATCTGACAGAAATAATAAAGGCAACAGTGAAATAAGACAGGTTAAGCAAGGCAATAGCAAATACACAAAAAACGGAACAACCACAGAGTAAGTACAGCTCAATACCAATGGTAACAATGAGGATCTCCCAGGATACCGTCCTGTAGTCCTTTTCTCAACTGTCCAGTGGATCTCCCGGGATACCGTCCCGTAGTCCATCATATGTGTATATCCGAAGGATCTCCCGGGATACCGTCCTGTAGTCCAACTATCAATGTGCAGGGGGGGATCTATCGGGAATCCAACCCGCAGTCCCAAAGTAAAAGTGCAGGGGGATCTACCGGGAATCGAACCCATAGTCCCAAAGTAAACAAACAAGGGGGGAGCTACCGGAATCCCACATCCGTAGCCCCAATGTAAATGCGCAACCACAACCAGAAGATATTCAGAAATGAAGTACAAAAGACAAACATCAGGTAGTACTAGCCTACCATGCTTCACGTAGTACAGTCAAGGCAACTTAAACAATTAGGCAAGTTAAATAACCTAAAACTGCTTTTCTAATCTAACACAGGTTATAACTGCAAGTAAAACAAGGCAAATATGAAGGAAACTCAGTCTCAATATCTTAAGTAAAAACCGGATTTTTCAACAATTAGATCAAGTACGCGCTCGTTACCTCACGTACAAGGCACTCAATTACCACATATCATATCCTAAGGGGAAAGGTCCCCCACACAAGGTTAGACAAGCCACTTACCTCGAATCGGCACCAAAAATCAACTCGAAATCACACTTTTGCCATGAGTATCCGACTCCAAATGGCCCAAATCTATTCAATTCAATTACATATCGTAAGTAATATTGCAAACAACTGATTCCACTATTAAATTTAAAGCTAGGACGCAAAAATAGGTAAAATGACCAAAATCCCCTCAAGACAACGTCTCGGAATCGAATAATGTTCACATTTTTAGAACCCTCGTACTCTCACGAGTCTAACCATATAAAAATCTCCCAAATCGGAGGTCAATTGCCCACTCAAAACTCAATAATTAGGTCTATGAAGTTTCTTCAAATTTTCCCCAATTTTGACCTTGAATTCGAATTCTAATGGTGGATTTAACTATATATTGATGGAATACAACTAAATAGGGTCAAGAAAACATTACCCAGAGATTTTCTCTTCAAAATTCACCCAAAATCGCCTTCTCCCGAGCTCCCAATTGATTTTCAAACTTATGAAATTAAACCTTCGAAATTGATATTTCTGAACAGTCATTTCCGCTTCTGCGGTCCCGCTTCTGCGGACCACGAACCGTTTCTGCGGTTTTTCACTTAAGGCCAGACTCCGCTTCTGCGGTACAAATCCCGCTTCTGCGGTCCCGCTTATGCGGAGGAAGGGACCGCTTTTGCGGTTCCTGCGGAGATGCCTGGAATTGCTTCTGCGATGAAGAAGCCGCTTCTGCGTCTCCGCTTCTGCGGTTCCCAAGCCGCAGAAGCGGAAATACCAGAAGACTCAAAATCTGCTGCTGCACACTTTAGAATTTCTTCCCGTCGACCATCCGAAATCATCCCGAGGTCCCCGGGACCTCAATCAAAAGCACCAATACCACCTAATACCTTATTCAAACTTGCACCAATCCTTAAAACACCTAAAACAACACCGGAAACCCGATTAAATCAAAGATTCAAGCCTAAGAACTACAAGTTTCTTCCAAATACGTTTTCGATCAAAAACCTAACCAAAACACGTCCGAATGACCTGAAATTTTGCACTCACATCCCAAATGACATGACGGAGCTACTGCAACTTCCGGAATTCCAATCCGAGCCTCGGATCAAAAACTCACTATCAGACCGGAAACTTCAAAAATTCAAACTTCGGCATTTCAAGCCTAAATGAGCTACGAGCCTCCAAAATACATTCCGAACACGCTCCCAACCCCGAAATCACCTAACGGAGCTAACGGAACAATCGGATTTCCATTCCGAGGTTGTCTTCACACTGTTCCGAATACAGATCATTTTCCAACTCTTAAGCTCTCATTTAGGGACTAAGTGTCCCAAAACACTCCGAATCCCAACACCGAACGTCCCGACAAACCAAAATAGCAGAAATGAACTTAGGGAAAGCATTTAATGGGGGATCGAGGCGTAAATTCCAAAAACGACCGGCCGGGTCGTTACATTTAAATAAAGCCTTAATAGATCTTCAGCTTAACACTATTCAGGAAAATAACCTTTGATTTTGTGTTATCAATGAACTACGGGTAAAACTAAGATTATCAATTACGAGTGAATAATGGAAATTAGGTAGCTAAATAGAAACGATTGAATATCAATAAGAGAAATATGGGCTTGACAAGATACGTGCTCGACTATTATTCAGGGTATTACTCTGTGTTGAGTTCACTCTTAAGTTCTATTGACTTTCCGATTATAACAGATTATTAGGCTATCTTAAATTTCAAATTCTACTTCCGAATGAACTGGAGTTCGCTAAACAACCCAATGATATGTGTTGTGAACATATGCAAGAATATGTTGAATAAATGATCTTATGAAGAACGCCTCTCGACTATTCCTCTAAATTGGGTCAATTGATAACTCTAAAAGCTCTTTCAATTACCTATGAGAGTCGTGAAATTTACCCACTTAAGATAACACAACAAAAATTGCAGCAATACTTCTCTTCCGATTAAATTAAACCCCAAATAACTTTGTAATTTAATTCAAAACTCGTTCACCAAATGTCACGACCCCAATTCCCCTCAGTAGAATGTCGGGATGACACCTAGTCTCTAAGACTAGTTAAGCATAACATACATGCAGAATTTAACTGAGATAATGATAAGACTCTCAAATTAACCATAACTATCATAAAGAGGACTTCACACCTCAAAAGAACAACATTCCCAAAATCCGGTGGTACCAAGTCACAAGCTCTACAAGAGTATACTAAACATCCATCTACAACAATATCAATATACAACAATATCAATATACAACAATATCAATAAGCAACAATATCAATAAAAAGGAAAATGGAATAGAACTAGATAGAGGGTGACTATGAGGCCTACGGACGCCGGCAGGTATTCCTTGAAGTCTCCGATCCGAGCTCGACTCACTGGTGCCTAGGCTGGTATTAGGTACCTAGATCTACACAAAAGGATGTGCAGAAGTGTAGCATGAGTATACCACGTACGCTACCCAGTAAGTATCAAGCCGAACCTCGGTAGAGTAGTGACGAGTCTAGGTCAAGACACCTACTGGAATATGTAGGAAAAAACGAATAGGATATGACAGTACGATAATGAAAAGCAGCAAAAATGATACAATGATGAAATATAACAAGAATGTCTACACTGAACTAAGGCGATTAAGACATTACGGAAGAAAACACATAATAAGAATGCCAAGAAAGCAATGCAAACAAAACACAAGTGATGTAATGAAAGGTATCAACAAGAATCACTACCAAGGTACCGCCATGTAGTCTCATTTCATAAATCAAATCACAATATTTCCTTATATCACCGCAGGAGCCTTGCTTTTAGTTTCGATAATTATTTTTCCGAAATAGCTACCCGTGTTTTAGCCCACCTTATCTCACCGCATGTGTTTCATTCCCCAAATCCTTATACCACCTCATGTGTATCAACATCACAACATATCACAAATTACACCTCAAGTGCCCAATAACATAACTTGCCAAAGGAGTTAACAATAATCATGTTTCCTCAGTAAATAGCCCATGGATCAACCACAGTATGTACAACAGTCTCAACAATAGCAACCGAAAGTGAATAACTCAACAAAATGGTATTTAAACAACTTCACAACTTTTACTCAATGTAAATCACAGCCTTTATAACTTCAACACCAAAATTTAACAATAAGATATTTCAAAAATAACAACTTCAAGTAAAGGAACTCAACGGTTAAATAATGAATAAGGAATTGAGAGAACAATACTTCAACTAAGCATGTAAAGAATTTTAGCAATTAAGAGATAACAAGTATCAAAAATGTCAAGTAAAGCATGTGAAGATAGACTAATGATGTGAATATAACATGTTATGGCAACTCAATTAAAGCATGAAAATAATCTATATAGCTAAACCCGGTCAATTACCATATTTAGCCCGTGTACACACTCGTCACCTTGGGTACATGGCTTTCACATACCACAATTAACACAAAACAACACCAATCCTAAGGGGTAATTCCCCCACACAAAGTTAAGTAAGACACTTACCTCAAAACACGCAAACTCAATCCATTAGTAAGCCTTTCCTACTTTTAACCAACTTCGAACGACTCGATTCTAGCCAAAACCACTTCATACCGTAAGTACAAACTATAGGAAGTTATTCCGTACAATAAACTTGAAATCTTTAAAGAGAAACAAAAATTCAACTCGAATAGTCAACCCTGGGCTCGCGTCTCGGAACCCGATCAAACTTAAGAATTTGAACGCCCATTTGATAACGAGTTCAACCATACAAATATTACTCAAATCCAACTCAAATCGCCTTTCAAATCCCCAAAATTTGGTCTATGAAGTTTTACAATTTTTCCCCAAATTTTCCAATCACTAATTAGATGACAAAAATAAAGGTAGATGCTTGTATAATAGCCAAATCCGAGTTAGAATCACTTACCCTGATGATTTCCTTGAAAATCCCTCAAAAAATCGCAACAAACTGAGCTCTCTAAATCCAAAAGATAAAAACTGAGATAAAACCCTCGTTTTGGAATTTTAACATTGTTGCCCGGTTGTCCTCTTTCGCGATCGGGGACAAAGACTCGCGATCGTGTAGAACAATTCTTCCCATCTCAATAAAACCTTCTTCGCGATCGCGTGAAGCCAGTAACGGACGCGATGACCAGCTTCCCCAACCTATGCGATCGCGTGCCAGGCCACGCGAACGTGATGAACAACACGTGCCTCAGCCCCAGCCTCACCTTCCTTACACCCGAACACGATAGACCTCATGTGTTCGCGATGCCTAAGCTCTGAAACTTCGCGATGCTCAAGCGTTGCAAACTTCGCGATCGCACCGTTATCTTCGCGAACGCGAAGAGAGAAAAATTCCAACAGTCCCTGAGGACTCTGTGCAATCACGGGAGAACCATCGCAAACGTGTAGAAGGAAACCAGAACAAAAAACCAGCAGTCTTAATTCAAGAGAAAATGGTCCGAACTCAACCCGAAACATGCCCGAGGCCTCTGGGACCCCGTCATAACATACGAACAAGTCCTAAAACATGATACAAACTTGCCGGAAGCCTCAAATTACGTCAAACAACACTAAAACTACGAATCGCACATCGATCAAGCCTAATGAACTTATGAACTTCTAACTTCAAAAATAATGTCAAAACATACCAAACCAACTTCAATGACTTCAAATATTGCACACAGGTCATAATTGAGACAACAGACCAATTCCAACTTTTGGAACCACAATCCGGATCCAATATCAATAAAGTCAACTCCCAATCAAACTTCTTAACCTTTCAAACATTCAACTTTCTAACTTTCGCCAATTCAAGCCGAAACGACCTACGGACCTTCAAATCAATATCCAGACACGCTTCTAAGTCCAAAATTACTGTAAGAAGCTATTGAAATTGTCAAAACTCCATTTTGGAGTTTTCTACACAAAAGTCAAACTAGGGTCAACTCTTTCAACTTAAACTTCCAACTTTGTGACTAAGTGTTCCATTCCACTTCAAAACTCACCCGAAACCAAACCAAACACCCCGATAAGTTACATAACTACAATATAACATAGAGGAGATAACAATTAAGGGAACTGAACAAAAATACTCAAAATAATCGATTGGGTCGTTACAACAAATTCAAGCAACTAATAGAAATCAAAGCCTCGAATAATAATCAATTCACAATATCTGTCAATATACTAAGAAGGACTACTCCATAATTGAGAAATTGTTCATCAAAAGAGTATTAAGAGAACAAGAAAATATTACAACCCACAAATTCAAACAAACTTTCGTATTGAATGATTCGAATGAAGTATTCAAAGTCTATGTTGTTTCCTTGCCTTCTTCTCTCCAAAAGATGCTCCAATATCCAAGATGACTAGTTTTGGACGAGCTTAGACTTCATATAGGGAAAAATGATTACTCACGATTTACAAAAATAGGCCTGACATTTAATTCCCGGAGACATACATGCGCCCTGCACATCTGGGTGTATGGCCGCGCATCTTGTCCAGGCTGCCTGTGGTATGTCCGCGCTCAGGTGCGCTGTTGGGGTTGCTCGTGCGCAGCCGTGCATGAGCTTTTCTTCCTCTCAGTTTGTTTTCCTCCCACTTCATGCATTATCTGTCCATTGATCCCCTCTACACCACCTGCACTGAAAGGCAACATATTAGACTATAATAAGGATAAATCCCTATCAAATCAACCAAATCAAAGACACAAAGAGGGCGTAAATGTCGAGTAATTTTAAGCTCATGAACTAGTTCGGCAAAACTTGAGAATTTTTAGTGATTAATGCGACACTAAGCGCATTGGTATTTTTTCCAAATCAAATTACTTTACACGGCACTAAACTAGTTAGGCAAAAAATATAAATTTTTAGTGATAAATGAGAGACAAAGTAATTGGTATTTTATCAAATCAAATTACTTTACATGGCATTAAACTAGTTAGGCGAAAAATATGAAATTTTAGTGATTCAGGACACACGATATATATTTATATTTTGTCAAATCAACTTTTACATGGCATTCTAAGTGATTAGGCAAAAAATGTAAATTTTTGTTAACTAATGGAACACGAAGTACATAATATCTTGTCAAATCAAGTTACTTTAAATGGCATCAAAATTGGTTAGGCAGAAAATGTGAATCTTTAATGATTAGCGGGACACGAAGTACTTTAGTATCTTGTCCCGAGTTACTTAACATGGCATTAAAACTAGTTAGGCGAAAAATGTGAATCTTTAGTGATTAACGGGATACGAAGTACATTTGTATTTGTCAAATCAAATTACTTTACATGGCATTTAAATTGATTAGGAAAAAAATATAATTCTTTTAAATTTTAATGGGATACAAATAAGGTACATTTATAGTCAAACCAAAAAGCACAAGGAGATTGTGTTTAGTGAGTGGTATTTTATGTGTAGCCTTATCTGTTTTTGTATGCTTAAAACTGTAAGTGAGGGGAGCTCTCCCTTTAATCTCCTAGAACTTTATGTGTACACCTATATTAGTAGAGCTAAAGCCCTGCCGAAGGCTATAATCTGTAAAGCAGTGGACATGCATGTCTACTATGTTGTATCTTTTTGAAGGGGTTACGCATCAAAGGTGTCACGATCCGAAATTTCTATTGTTGGGACCGTAATGGCACCTAACATTTCACTTGTTAGGCAAGCCAATATTAGAAATAGTTTTTAGTCATTTTAACAAATCAAAATAAACGATAACCAAGAAACTTAATAAAACTGAAATAGAGTGAGTAAACCAAAATAACAGCGATGCTAGAAACAAACCCAGAACTGGTGTCACAAGTACACGAGCGACTAGAGTACTATATATAAAAGTATGAATGAAAGCATAATGGTCTAATATAAAGTAAACACCTAGATAGATGTAGAAAGGGACTTCAGGGCTGCGAACACCATGCAATTGTACCTCAAGTTTCCATCAGGCACCGGATCCGACCAATCTACTGACTGCTGCTGGGAACGACTCCAAAATCTGCACAAGAAGTGCAAAGTGTAGTATGAGTACAATCGATCACATGTACTCTGCAAGTGCCGAGCCAAACCTCGATGAAGTAATAACGAGGCTAAGGCGGGTCACTTACAATAACCTGTACACAACATGATAATAATAATAGGAAAGAAAACAGGAAAGTTAAGGCAGTCAACTTATGAAAAAGAATTCAACTGTTGTAATCAGAGAACCCGAAATAACCGATCTCATAATTTCATGTAGCAACGCTCGAAATCAATACAATAACAACAATGAATACAAAACACATAATCTGTTGCGGCACGCAACCCGATCCCGCCATACAAACACAATGCTCCCTTATTTCACCATAGAAATATCAAGAAAAATCCATGCGCCGCGCAATCCGATCAAAATTCTCCTTTATTTTACCATACCAATATCATAATCACATATAAAATCTGTTGCAGCACACAACCTGATCCCACCATATCAATATCAAATCCTCCCTTATTTCACCACATCACAACCATTGCAGCATGCAACCTGATCCATAAATAAATTCAATAAATGTAATCAATCCAGCAACTCAATTCATAAGAATCTCTACGATCAAAGATTATGAAGCACAACAACAATAGAACCCCGTACCACATCAAGGAATGCTACAATTACTACAATGCAACAAGACAATCCAATATATGACATTTAAAGTGTACAAGTAGGACAATTAAGGCAAGTAGCAAATAAATCATGGGACCATGGAAGAAATGAATATTTCAATACAAGAGTAATTAATGACAAGTAACAAGTTACGGCATATAAAGCAATTAAAGTATGTAATAATTAATACATGGAATAAGATAATTAATGAACTATGGGAGGCATGGAAATAATTATTTTGACGGAGTATATACACTCGTCACTTCGCATATACGTCGTTACACTAGTAGTTCACATAAAATATAGCTCAAGGGTTCCTAATTTGCTCAAATCAAGGTTACACCCAACAGTTACCTCGCTCGGCAAGCACATCAAAGCTCAACCGGGGCCTTTCCTCTAAAACCTGACTCCAAACCAATCGAATCTAACCAACTTCGACTTAATATTATCAAACAATATAAGGAAATCAGTTTCAATAAATAAGTAGAGATCTTTACACTTTTTTCCAAAAAGTCAACAAAAGTTTACCACCCCTGGTCAAAATTCGAGGTTCGGACTAAAACTCAATTACCCATTCACCCCCGAGCCCTATTATGTTATTAGTTTCGAAATTTGAGGTCTAAATCTAATGTTTTACAAAATTCCCAATTTCTACCTAAATCCCTAATTTCTACCAAGAAAATCCTAGATTTAAATGTTGAAAACACTTGGAAAGTAATGGATAATTGAAAAGAAATGGACTAAAGTTGCTTACCAATACTTTTGAGAAGAAAATCCTCTTACAAAATCGCCTCTATGGTGTTTAGGGTTGAGAGTTTGTACGAAATGAGCTAAATCCCGTTATCTCAACTTTTTGTCCAAGCACCGCAAATGGGAAGAAGTACTCGCAAAAGCGAACTCCCCACACCTCAGCTGGCATCCCAAATGCGGCGCTTTGTTCGCAAATGCAAATGTAGGACCTTCCGCAAATACGACCACTTTGATCGCAAATGCGAACCAGCTCGCCCAACACCCCATCGCAAATGCGAACCTAACAGGGCTCATCCTACTATCGAAAATGCGACCCTAAACTCGCAAATGCGAGAACTGAGACTTGTGCAAAAAAAAATTGTCCTTCCGAGGAGATGAGGTCGGCTCGGTGACCAAGGGCTTGTGTGGACGTCACTTTAACATAACTAGCAGACTCATAACTCTATCAAACACTCCGCTATGCGTTCGAAACTCACGCGAGCCCCTTGGGCTCCAAACCAAACATGCATACAAGTGTAATAACATCATACGAACTCGCTCGCATGATCAAAACACCTAGAACGACGAATCAGACATCAAAATGAATGATATATTCAAAGAAACTCAAGAACGTGCAATTTTACAACCGGGCATCCGAATCACGTCAAATCAACTCCATTTCGCACCAAATTTCAGACAAGTTGTAAATAGTAAAATGAACCTATATCAAGTTTTGAACCAAAATCTGAACCCGGTAGAAACAAAGTCAGCCTCAACTTACGGTCAAAATTAGGAATTCTATTAGCCTTCAAATTACTAGTTTTCAACAAATTACGTTAAATCAAGTTAGGGACTCCCAAATTCCATTCCACACATACGCCCAAGTCCCGAATCACGATACAGTTCCGTCGGGGCCGTCAAGACACTGATACGGGTTCTTTTATACAAAATATTAACCATAGTCAACTCAATTCATTTTAAGGCTAAATTTCTTATTTTTATCGAATTTTCACATAAACAATTTTCCGAAAAAAGATACGGACAGCTCATGCAAATCGATGAAGGCTAAACGAAGCTATTGGAGGTCTCGGAACACAGAAATGAAGGCTAAAACTCAAAGTAACCTATCAGGTCATCACATTCTCTATCTTTAGAACAAACGTTCGTCCTCGAATGGACATAGAAAGGTACTTGGACTGGTGAAAAGGTGTGGATATCTACTCCGCATGTCTGACTCGAACTCCCACGTGGCTGCCCCGACCAGCTGACCTCTCCACTGCACTCTAACTGAAGGATAACTCTTAGACCTTAACTTCAGGACCTCCTGGCTAAAACGGCCACCGGCTCCTCCTCACAAGTCAAATCCTTGTCCAACTGGACTGAGATGGAATCTAGCACATGGGACAGATCACCGTGATACTTTCGGAGCATGGACACATGGAATGCCGAAGGGACTGCTGATAAACTAGGTGGAAATGCCAGTCTGTAGGCCACCTCACCCACTATCTCAAGAAACTCAAAGGGTCCGATATACCTAGGCTCAACTTGCCCTTCTTTCTGAACCTCATCATCCCCTTCATAGGTGAAACCCGAAGCAATACCCTCTCTCTATACATGAATGCAACATCACGAACTCTACAATCGGCATAACTCCTCTATCTAGACTGAGTTGTGCGAAGTCGATCCTGAATAACCTTGACCTTTTCCAAGGCATCCTAAACCAAATTGGTATACAACAACCGAGCTTCTCCCAGCTCGAACCGTCCAACTGGGGAACGACAACGCCTCCCGTATAATGCCTCAACGGGAGCCACCTGAATGCTCGACTGGTAGTTGTTGTTGTATGCAAATTCTACAAGTGGCAAGAACTGATCCCAAAATTTATAATGCAAGCGCGAACCATATCCTCCAACATCTGAATAGTACGCTCGAACTGTCCATCCATTTGGGGGTGAAATGTTTTACTCAACTCAACCCGCGTGCCTAACTCACAGTGTATGGACCTCTAGAAGTTCGAGCTGAACTGCATACCTCGATCGGAAATGATGGAGCGGGCACACCATGAAGACGGATGATCTCGCGGATATAGATTTCAGCTAACCGCTCTAAAGAATATGTAACTGCCACTGGAATGAAATGTGCCGACTTGTTTAACCTATCCACAATGACCTATATCGCATCGAGCTTCTTCTGAGTCTACTAGACCACAACAGAAAAATCCATAGTAATACGCTCCCACTTCCCCTCAGGAATCTCTAGCCTCTGAAGCAAACCACTAGGCCTCTGATGCTCGTACTTTACTTGCTGACAATTCAGATACCGAGCTACATATGCAACTATATCCTTCTTCATTCTCGTCCACCAATAATTGTGGTGCAAATGCTGGTACATCTTGACGGCACCTGGATGAATGGAATACCGGGAACTGTGGGCCTCCTCAAGAATCAACACCAAACGCCCATCCATATTGTGCACACAAATCATACCCTACATCCGCAAAACCCAATCATCTCCAACAGTAACCTACTTGGCACCACCGTGCCGCACCGTGTCCTTAAAGACAACAAAATGGGGGTCATGCTCTCTGATGCGATCATACAAGGAAGACCGAGAGACCGTGCAAGCTAGAACACGACTGGGCTCCGAAACATCTAACCTCATGAACTGATTGGACAAAGCCTGAACATCTGATGCTAGCAGCCACTCACCAACTGGAATGTGCGCACGGCAACCCATACTCACCACCTTTCTACTCAAGGAATCGGCCATCATATTGGCCTTCCCAAGATGATACAAAATAGTGATATCATAGTCTTTCAACAGCTCCAACCACCTCCTCTGCCTCAAGTTAAGATACTTTTGCTTGAACAAATACTACAGACTCTGATGATCAATGAACACCTCACACAACACAACGTAAAGATTGTGCCTCCAAATCTTCGGCGCTAGAACAATGGCTGCCAACTCTAAGTCATGAACAGGGTAATTCTTCTCATGAACCTTCAACTGCCGTGATGCATATACAATCTACCCTGCCATCCTGCATAAATACTATACCGAGCCCAAGATGAGAAGCATCACAATACACCTTGTAAGATCTTGAACCTGTGGGCAACACCAACACTAGCATCGTAGTCAAAGCAATCTTGAGCTTCTGAAAGCTTAACTCACACTTATCGGACCACCTGAACGGAGCACCTTTCTAGGTTAATCTAGCCAATGGGGCTGCTATGGATGAAAACCCCTCGAAGAACCGGCGATAATAACCCGCCAAACCTAGGAAACTACGGAGATCTGTAGCAGAAGTAGGTCTAGGCCAGTTCTTAACTGCCTCAATCTTCTTAGGATCCACTTTTATGCCCTCTGTTGATACAACATCCCCTAAAAAGTCGACCGAGTCTAACTAAAACTCACACCTTGAAAACTTGGCATATGATTGACTATCTCACAGAGTCTGAAGTACAATCCGAAGAAGCTGCTCATGTTGCCCTCCACTGCAGGAGTAGATCAAGATATTATCAATGAATACGATCAGAAAAGAATCCAAATAGGGCTTGAACACCCGGTTCATCAAATCCATAAAAGTTGATGGGGCATTTGTCAAACCAAATGACATCACTTGGAACTCATAATGCCCATACCGAGTTCGAAAAGCCATCTTAGGGACATTTGATGCCCTAATCTTCAACTGAAGGTAGCCAGACCTCAAATCAATCTTCGAAAATACCTTGGCACCCTGAAGCTAATCAAATAAGTCATCAATCCTCGGCAACGGATACTTGTTCTTGATAATGACTTTGTTCAACTGCCGATAGTCTATACACATCCTTATCGACCCATCCTTTTTCTTCACAAAAAACACAGGCACAGCCCAGGTCGAGACACTAGGTCTAATGAACGAGCTGAGTGCCCGAAGCCAAATAAAAAAGAAGTCAATATCTTTGTCGGTTGGCAACCCCATCAATCTACATGAAACACCTCTAAAAACTCGCGCACACCATTTTACTAAATCCATGGAAGGAACCTCCGCACTCGAATCACCAACATAGGCCAAATATGATAGACATCCCTTCTCAACCATATGTCGAGCCTTGAAATAAGAAATAACCTTGTTGGTAGAATTGAAAGGAGTCCCTCTCCACTCTAATCAAGGACACCCCGACATGGCTAAGGTCACCTTCTTGGCGTGAGAATCCAATATAGCATGATAAGGTAACAGCCAATCCATACCCAAGATAAGATCAAAATCTACCATGTCAAGAAGTAGAAGATCTACGCTAGTCTCAAGACTCCTAATAGTAATCACACACGAGCGATAAACACGATCTACAACAATAAAATCTCCCACAGGCATGGAAACATACATAGAAGCACTCATAGAATCACGAGGCACAACAAGACATGAAGCAAAATAGGACGACACGTAGGAATAAGTATAGCCTAGATCCAATAGAGCTGAAGCATGTCTATGGCATACTGGAATAATACATGTGATAACAGCGTCATATGACTCGGCCTCAGGTCTAGCTATGAAAGCATAAAATCGGGGCTGGGCCTCACCACTCTGACCAACGTCTCTGTGATGGCCTCTAGCTGGCTAGCCTCCATCACTAACGACCTAAACTCCACCTCTGGTTGCCTAGGCCCTACCTCTAGCTGGCTGCATGAGCGGTGAACCAACCGATGCCGGGACCATGGCGCGAGAACTCTGTTGTAACATGCCGCCCAACACTCTCGGATAGAACCTCCTGATGTGACCGGTACCTCCACACTTAAAACACCTATCCTGCTGCTATGGCTGCTGAAGATGAAGCTAACCCAAAGGAGCCAGGATAACCACGGTGATAGCTCTGAATCAGAGGTGCACTAATAGGAGCTGATGGTGCACTATAGGTTGGCTGCCCAGAATGACATACATAAGGACCAGGACTCCCTAAAGCATTGTGAGATGCCTGAAGTGCTGACTGAAATGTCCTGGGAGGATGGCCTCTACCAAAAGTACCCCTGCCTCCAGATGAGCCACCACTGAGGCTACCGGAATGACAAGGCCTCTTATCAATCACCGACCCCCTCTCCTGACCACGAACCATATCCATCTATCTAGCAATATCTACGCCCCTCTGGAAAGTAATATCATCTTCAGTCTCTTTGGCCATTTGTAGCCTGATAGTAAAAGTGAGCCCATCAACGATTCTCCTCACTCTCTCCCTCTCAGTAGGGAGCAAGGTAATGGCATGGAGATCTAGGTCCACACATTAAGTCTCGTACTGGGTAACAGTCATACTACCCTACTGAAGATGGTCAAATTGCGTGCGGTAATCCTCTCTTAGAGTGACTGGGATAAACTTCTCTAGAAATTGTTTTGAAAACTGATCCTATGTAAATGCAGTTGAACAAGATGGTCTAGTCAATATATAATCTCTCCACTATCTCTTGGCGGAACCAGTCATCTGAACACTGCAAAGTTGACCCCATTGGTCTAAACTATACCCATGTTCCGCAACACCTCATGGCAACGGTCTAGATAATCCTTGGGGTCCTCAGAAAGTGCACTAGTGAAATGAACAGGAAAGAGCTTGATAAACTTTTCCAACCTAAGCAAGGCCTCAGAAGACATAGTGGGCCTATCACCATCATGTGCCGCAATAACCGGCTGAACCACCCTAACTGGTTGGGTTGTTGGAGTCTGATACTAAGGATCCTGCTGCTCCGGGGAGTGAGTAGCGGGAGTCTGTGCTCCTCCCTCAGCCCGAGAGACAGCTGGTGCCACCATAAATGCACCAGTCTGGGTCACACTCTCCATAAGGCCCGCCTAGCGGAGTAGAGCGTCCTAAAGTACTGGAGCAGTTTTGAACCCCTCCGGGACCTGGGCTGGTCTGATGGGCACGGTCTAAGATAGGACCTCCTCCTTATGATCAATTGGAGGCTCAACTGCGGGTGATGCTGCTCGAGCTCCAGGCTGAGCTCTGCCTCTTCCCCGACCTCAGCCTCGGCCTCTGCCCCTGGTAGTAGCTGTCTCAAGTGGCTCCGGTTCCAGTCCGGTTATAGATGCTGTGTGTGTTCTCTCCATCTGCAAGAGAACAAGAATAGAATGGTTCAATCATCAATGATAGAATAAAATCGCACGATAGAGAAGGAAAAAAGTGAAATTTTCCCAAACTCCATAGCCTCTAGAAGATAAGTATATACGTCTCCGTATCGATCCTCTAGACTCTTCTATGCTTGCTCGTGACTCGTGAGACCTAGGCAACCTAGTGCTCTGATACCAATTTTTCATGACCTAGAATTATCACCCTCGGGACTGTGATGGCGCCTAACATTACACTTGCTAGGAAAGCCAACGTTAGAAATAGTTTTTAGCCCTTTTAAGAAATCAAATTAAATGATAACCAAGGAACTGAATAAATCTAAAATAGAATGAGTAAACCCAAAATAACAACGATGTCTAGATACAATCCCAGAACTGGTGTCAGAAGTACACGAGCGACCAAAGTACTACAGATAAAAGACTGAATGAAAGCATAACTGTCTGAAATGAAGTAAACAACTAGAGTGATGTAGAAGGGGACTTCACGGTTGCGAACACCATGCAGTTGTACCTCAAGTCTCCGTCAGGCACTGAGTCCGAGCAATGTACGGACCGCCACCGGGACCGACTCCAAAATCTACACAAGAAGTGCAGAATGTAGTATGAGTGCAACTGAACCCATGTACTCTGTAAGTGTCGAGCCTAACATCGACGAAGTATTGAAGAGGCTAAGGCGGGTCACTTACAATAACCTGTAAGGAGTATGATAATAATAATAGGAAAGGAAAAAAAAGAAAGCTAAGGCAGTCAACTTATGAAAAAGAATTCAACTCTTGTAATCAGAGTACCCGAAATATCAGATCTCATAATTTCATGTAGCAACAATGGAAATAAACACAATAACAACAATGCATACAAAACGCACAATGCGTTGTGGTGCACAACTCTATCTTGTCGTACAAACACAATCCTCCCTTATTTCATTAGATCATTATCAAGAATAACATATGAAATCCATTGCGGCGCGCAACCCTTTCCCTCTGTGTCAATATCAAAATCCTCCCTTATTTCACCATATCAAAATCAAAATCACATATAAAATCTGTTGCGGCGGGCAACCTGATCCCACCATATCATTATCAAATCCTCCCTTATTTCACCATATTACAATCGTTGTGGCGTGCAACCTGATCCATAAATAGATTCAATAAATTTAATCAATCCAACAACTAAATTCACAAGAATCTCTAGGATTAAAGACAATGAAGCAAAGCAATAAAGGAACCCCGTACAAAATCAAGGAATGCTACAATTAATACAAATGCTCGAAGCTCTTGATTTTTTGTTCTATTTCTATAAGAGGGTTCATTTTATTATGGTATGAATGCGTATTGATGCTTTATTACTGCCTTTTATGACATTACTCATAGACCTTACATATTGGAATTTTATATCATTGGTATTCTTTTTCTCTCAATGCTACCATTAATACTAAGCAACAAGACAAGCCAAAAATATGACAGTTAAAGTGAACAAATAAGACAATTAAGGCAAGTAGATCATGGAAGAAACGGACCTTTCAGTACAAGAGTAATTAATGACAAGTAACACGTTACGACATAGAAAGCAATTAAAGCATGTAACAGTTAAGACATGGAATAAGATAATTAATAAACTACGGGAAGGCATGGAAACAATTATTTTGACGGTGGATGTACACTTGTCACCTCGCATATATGCCGTTATACACGTAATTCACATAACATATAGTTCATGGGTTTCTAAATCCCTCAAATCAAGGTTATACCCAACACTTACCTCGCTCCGCAAGCAAATCAAATCTCAACCGGGGTCTTTTCTCTAAAATCCACCTCCAAACCAATCGAATCTAACAAAAATAAACTTAATATTATCAAACAATGCTAGGGAAATCAATTTCAATAGATAAAGCAAAGATCTTTACACATTTTCCAAAAAGACAACAAAAGCAACCCCGAGCTCGCTTGGTCAAAACCTAAGGTTCGGACCAAATTACTCAATGACCCCGGAGCTCGATTATGTAATTAGTTTCGAAATCCGACCTCATTTTGAGGTTTAAATCTCAATTTTAAAAAATTCTCAATTTCTACCCAAATTCCTAATTTCTACCATGAAAATCCTAGATTTAAATGTTAAAAACATTTGGAAAGTAATGGGTAATCGAAAAGAAATGGATTAAAGCTGCGTACCAATGTTTTTTTAGAAGAAAGTCCTCTTTGAAAATCGCCTCTATGGTGTTTAGGGTTGAGAGTATGTAAGAAACGAGCTAAATCCCGTTTTCTCAACATGACCGGTGGTTTTGAGCATTCGCACTTTGCTCGATAGTTTGAGGGCTCGAGAATCTCCGCATGATGTATTATGACTTGCGCGAATCGTCGGTGTTGGTTTTCAAGTTGTTCGAAATCGATTTGGAAGAATGAACTTCAAGATTTAAGCTCTATGTTAGAAGAGTTGACCAATTTTGACTTTTTATCATTTGACCTCGGAATGGAGTTCTGTCGGTTCCGTTATCTTCGTTGGGTGATTTTAGACATTGCAGCACATTCGGAATGTGATTTGGAGGTCCGTATTTGAATTAGACTTGAAATGGCAAAAATTGGATTTTTGGGAAGTTTGACCGGGAGTGGACCTTTTGATATCGGGGTCGAATTCTGGTTGTGGAAGTTGGAGTAGTCTCGTAATGTCAAATGTGACTTGTGTGCAAAATTTGAGGTCAACTGGACGTGATTTGATAAGTTTCGGCATCAGTAGTATAAGTTGTAGTTTCAAAGCTCATTGATTTTGACTTGAGGTGCGATTCGTCGTTTCGAGGTTGTTGTCCGTGATTTGAAGCCTCGAGTAGGTTCATTTCATCAAATGGGACTTGCCTGCAAAATTTGATGCCATTTGGAGTTGATTTGATATGGTTCGGACGCTTGATTGTAATTCTAGAAGTTCTTGAAGTTTATTTTGATCTCCATGCATTTTGGTGTCCGATTCGTGCTTTTAGAGGTTATTTTGATGTTTTATTCGCGCGAGCAAGTTCGTGTCGTTGTTTTGGACTTGTGTGCATGTTTGGTTTAGAGCCCTGAGGGCTTGGGTGAGTTTCGGCTGGGTTTCAGAGTGGTTCTGGACTTAGGAAAAATAGCCGGTGCAGCTGTTTCTGGTGCATGCCTCAGATCTCGCAATTGCGAGGTCTGAGTTTGCAGTATTGAAATGTTGCCAAGCCTACTGGGTCTGCATTTGCGAACCCAGTGTTTGCATTTGCGAAGTGCACCTGGGGAGAGCTTCTTCGCATTTGCGATCATTTTGGTCGCATTTGCGGAAGGTCCACTGTTCGCAATTGCGAACTATTCATAGCAATTGCGGTGATTACAGAAATGGGAAGACTTTGCAATTGCGACTGTTTCACTGCGAACCCCAGGTCGCAAATGCGACATCTGCGACTGGACAAATAGCTGAAGAACGGGATTTTAGTTCATTCTCTCAAATTTTTGAACTAGAAACCCTAGAGGCAAGTTTCCCAAGAGCTCTTCTTCCCCAATTCATTGGTAAGTGATTATAACTTATCTTCTTTCAATCTTCCACTACAGTTCATAAGATTTCAACCTAAGATCTAGGATTTTCATGGTAGAAATCGGGGATTTGGTTAGAATTAGGGTTTTTGAAAAATTGGAATTTAGACCTCAAATTGAGGTTGAATTTTGAAATAAATTAAGTAACCGTGCTCGAGGATGAATGGGTAACCGGATTTTGGTCCGAATCTCAGGGTTAGACCAAGCGGGTCCGGAAGTTGACTTTTGTTGAATTTTTTAATAATGACCTGAATTGAACCTGTAGATTCGTGGATAGTTCCTAAGGCTTATTTTGAATCATTTGGTTGATCAATTGCTCGATTTTGTTGGTTCGGAGGTTTGTTTGAAAGGTAAAGTCGTGGTTGAGCTTTGAGCCGATTTCGGAAGGAGGTCAGTGTCTTGTCTAACTTTGTTGAGGGGATTTTTCATACTATTTGACATTGTTTGCTACATGCGGGGGTGATACATATATGAGATGACGAGCATATATGCATGTGCGAGGGTTAATTATGCTCGGGGTAGATTATATTATAAATTGTGTCTTGTAGAATTACGTGACCTTCTTGCTTCATGTCTTACTTGACTTCTAAATACTAGGAAAATATAATTAAATGTTTGATGCCAATATTCAGTTCTTTATAACTTTATTACAATTTGACGGAATTCTAAGAAACATTGATGTGTCTAATTCAGTCACCATTATGCTTAATCATTCATACATTGCTACGGCCGATATTCTTGAGATTTGTTGAAGTACTCGAATAATAAGATTCTTGAGGGTTTATTGAACTATTGTCGACTTGAAAGTTGTGATTGGGGTTCATATGGAATATCCGTTTAAACGCTCTCCTCAACGTTAATTATGCTTCCTACCTTATTTGTCATTGATATACTTATGGTTGGTAAGGGAGAGTGTAAAGCACGAAGGGTGATGTTGTTTCATGTTATGTGAGTGTAAAGCAGAAAGGGTGATGTCATGCCATGTTATGTGAGTGTAAATCACGAAGGGTAATGCCGTGCCATATCATTTGAGAGTAAAAGCACGAAGGGTGATGTCGTGCCATGTTATGTGAGTGTAAAGCACGAAGGGTGATGCCATGCCATATCATTGAGAGTAAAAACACGAAGGGTGATGTCGTGCCATTTCATTTATATTATCATTCTTTTTTGTCATCACGAGTTCATGGCACAAAAGGTGATTGCGTTCAGGAGAGGACGAGGGGCATGCATTTTTTTATGATATCTTTACCTCATATTTACATTCATGACTTTACCTTGAGATGTAATTGTCGTACTTATGGTTCTTATATGACTTGCCGTTGTTGTTCTGTCTATGTTCTCTACCTCAATTGCTGTTGTGTTGCCCATGCCTTCTACCTACTTAACTTGCAAATACCATGCCTACTTAGAGTTGTTATATCTATATCCATGTCGTACCTACTTTGTTACACTTTAGTACAAGCCTTCTACCATGTTAGTCGTCCATGCCTCTACTTGTTAACTTATAAAGATCATGTTTTTCCTTCTTGTTAGTTATATTTACATCTAAGCCTTATACCATCTTAGTTAGTGAAATTTATGTTCTTCTACCATACTTGCTATCATTACTTTTGTGCCCTCTGTCTCGTCAATTTCTATTTTATATATGCTTCCGACTTCTTAATTGTTACTTTCTGGGTACTCTCTACTTGGAGGAAATTATTGCTAGAAATTATTATACCTGGTTGGTATACTATATGCACATTTGGTAAGGATGAGATGAATGCACGACGGCTAATTGACTTGACGCATAATTATTTATATATAGTGAGGAAGAGATGAAATCACGAAGGGTGTTACCTAGCCATTTGACATGATATCCTGGATATACTTATCACACCAGGAAAGATTATGAATTTTCTACTGTGACTTCTCCTAGTAACTGTTTACCGTCTCGCATGGTTGGTTATGGTACTCTTATCTGTTATGTTCTTGAACTGTCTATACTATTAGTCTAATGTCCAATTATAACAGTAAGCATCTTTAAACTAAAAAATCTTGTCACTACTTCGACGAGGTTAGACAAGATACTTACTGGGTACATGGGGAGAGTTGTACTCCTACTACACTTCTGCACCTTGCTTGCAGATTTATATCTTGGAGCGGAGTTGCTGATGATGTCGGGAGCTGATTCTGAAGATGCTCGTGCATTCCGACTATAGCTTCCACTTGTCCTTGGTAGCTTTAGATTTGCTAATCTGTTTATGTAACTTTCAAACAGATCGTGTAATTATTTTTACCAGCTTTGTAAATATTAAGTCTTAGAAATTCATCACTATTTTTCTATAAATTTCATTTGGATTGTATTTACTGTTAGTTGGCTTACCTAGCGGGTCAAGTTAGGTACCATCACGACTAGTGGTTTTTGGGTCGTGACAAGTTGGTATCAGAGCACTAGGTTCATTGGTTCTACGAGTCATGAGCAAGTGTCTAGTAGAGTCTTGTGGATCGGTATGATGACGTCCATACCTATCTTCGGGAGGCTACAGGGCATTCAGGAAAATTTCCCTTTCTTCTTTCCTCATCGTGCAGCTTTGTTTCAGCTTGAAACCTGCGATTTGATTCTTCCCATTCGTTCATACGTGATATTGTACAACCAGTATTCGCTATGCATTGACGATCCGTGATGCTACATATGGATTACGGAGGGCTGTGGATTCTTGATTATCATCGCGAGGTGTTGTCTAGCCTCAGGAGCAGATGCAGTGTTAAATCTTCCAATTGTTCATTTGTGGAACGAGACTGGTTCTTATATCTGGTTGGTAAGCACATGTTTGGGAAGGTTGACTGGTGGTCTGACTGTGGTGATTAAGGTGGGTTCATGGTAAGGTGTCGAATTTAGTATGGTTGGTGGGCCATCTCCTGCTGTGACAACCCGACCCGTCGTATCAGATATTACTGCCCCGTTTTCCTCATTTATTACTTCTTCATGTTTCATTACCGGTATGTGGTGAGTTAGAGTTGATTCGGATTGGTTTTGATAAGAAATGAGACACTTAGTCTCTTTTAAGAAGGCTTAAGTTGGAATAGTCAACCGGACATTGACTTATGAATTAGAGGGCTCAGATGTGATTTCCGGTGATTCGGTTAGCTTCGGGAGATGATTTGTGACTTGGGAGCGTGATCGGAATTTATTTTGGAGGTCCGGTGTAGAATTAGGCTTGAATTGGCGAAGTTAGTATTTTGGCGAATTCCGATTGATAGGCGAGATTTTGATATAGGGGTCGGAATGGAATTCCGAGAGTTGCAGTAGCTCCATTATGTCATTTGGGATGTGCGTGCAAAGTTTCAGATCATTCGGACGAGGTTTGGTAGACTTTTTGATCGAAAGTGCATTTCGGAAGCTTTTGAAGAACTTAGGCTTGAATCCGATGTGATTTGATGGTTTTAGCGTTGTTTGATGTGTTTTGATGATTGGAACAAGTTTGGATGATGTTATGGGATATGTCCGGGCTTTTGGTTGAGGTCCCGGGGGCCTCGGGTGAGTTTCGGGGTGGTTTCGGACCATTACTAGGCTATTTTTAACTGCTGGTTTTTGGCTACAGCAGTGTTCTATGCGATCGCGGGGAATTGGCCGCGATCGCGGTGAGTAAAATGTGAGAAATGTGCCAATGAATCGCGCTCGCGGAACGCCGTTCGCGATCGCGGAGAAGAAATATCCTGTTGCGTTGATCCCACTTCGGAAGCTTATATCTCACAATCTATAAGGAATTTGGAGATGATACATAAAAGAAAATTGTAGCCCTTTGTGTCTAGTTTTCAGAAATATAAATTAATTGGAATTTGAAGTTGTGTACAAAAAGTTATGGTGGTTACACTATAGGCTACCCGGGAAGGTCTCTAATACACACGGTTGACTTTGAAAGCTTATATCTCGCAATGTATAAGAATTCAGGAAATGAGCAACATATGAAATTATAGCCCTATGTATCTAGTTTTCAGAACATCAAACCATTTGTAATTTGGAATTGTGTGCAAAAAGTTATGGCCGTTATACTGGAGGCTGTCCAGAAGAGCTGGGAACTGTTCATCGCGATCGCGAAGCATTGACCGCGATCGCGAAGAGTAAATTTTGGGCTGGAAAAATTGTTCTCCGCGATCGCGAAGCATTTTCCGCGATCGCGAAGAGTAAATACCTGGGCAGAATGTTTTAAAACACGTCAGTCGCGATTTTGGGGTCATTTTACACCCATTGTTGCTCGTTTTTGGAGATTTTTGGAGGAGATGAAAGAGGGATTCAAGAGGAATCGACTTGAGGTAAGAATCTTTGTCTTAAAACTCGATTATATTGTGAAATCCACCTAGAAATTCATGGAATTAAGCCTAAAATTGATGAGCTAGGGCTTGGAATTTTGAGAATTTAAATTGGGATTTGAGGGACAATTTGGATCGATTTTGAAATTTGATATGTACGAAATCGTGACGAGACGAGGAATCCGGTGATGTGAGTTTTGTAATTTTTCGAGAAGTGGGCCCGGGGCTCGGGTTTTACTAGTTTCGAGATTTTTGCTATATTTTGATTGTTTTCGATTGGGTATTGTTCCCTTGGCATAGTGTGATGTATTCGCTCTGATTTTGGTTAGATTCGACGCATGTGGAGGCCGATTGGAGGGGCAAAGGCGTCGCGGGCTAGAGATTTCGCCGGTTCGAGGTGAGTAATACTTGTAAATGATATCCTGAGGGTTTGAAACCCCGGATTTGCACATCATAGTGCTGTATTGTGGTGACTTGCACGCCAGGTATGAGCGTGGGGTAGAGCACCGTTGGGGATTGTGACTTGGTCCGTCCCGGTTGTTGATTTTACTGCGTAATTGACTGAAACCTACTTGATGCTATCGTGATTTGGGTTGATTGCCATGTTTTGGGCTTCGTGCCGATTATTTGAATCCTTTAGGGATTATTATCACTGTTTTCATGACACTTAGCATATTAAATGATTTCAGTCCTGAGTTAAACCCTGTTTTGAAATGTGCAGTCATATTGTTAAAGTTTAAAGACTTAAATTGCATTTTTCTGATGTTTTGAGTTAAAAGCTATTACTTGACATTGCCCGAGTGGCTCATTTGCATGTTCTGGACTGAGGATGGATCGGGCTGCACGCCGCAGCGATACTATGATGATATTGCGCTTGGGCTGTAGGAGCCCCTCCGGAGTCTGAACCCCCACAGTGAGCGCGGGTACCCAAATGGATCGGGCTGCACGCCGCAGCGGTCATATGCATTGCATTGCATTCATGCATTGGTTCCTGTTTGTACTACGTGTCATGACATTCAGCACTCTCATATCATTGGCATCCATGCTACTTCTTGTACTGCTTACCAGACGCCCTGGTGTTAATTGTTTGTGGAGTGCTGTGCCCGAGGGGCTGACTTATGTGCGGACTTGCACTATCTGATTACGCATTCATTTGCTCGATTGTTGGAAAAAGATGTTTTCAAAAGAGGTTCTAAACTGAGTCAGATATTTTCTAAAGGATTTTCACGGTTTCATTGTTTTTCTGAGAGAGTTGTACTGTCTTATATAGCGCGATGGAGTGCTCTTACATGATTTTTTGCCTCTCAGTTATTATTTACTCTTATTACCACTGAGTTGGAAGTACTCACTTTACTCCCTGCACCTCGCGTGCAGTTGCAGGTATTGTTCACCCGGTAGCGGGTTATTAGCTGATTGAAGGTAGGGCTATTGTAGTTGAGCAAGGTGACCGCCAGCGTTCGCGGCACCGGATGTTGTCTTTTGATTTTCCAAAATTTTTCTTTATATATTATTATTGGCCCTGTAGTTGTGTTCAGGTTTCTTTAGATGCTCGTGACTTGTGACACCCCGGTCGGGTAGAAATTAACAAATTTTAAATGCCATTAAGTTGTATCTTCTATTTATTTATGTTTTATAATTGTTAATGAAAGCATTTGGGTTAGTTGGCTGGCCTTGTCTTCACGAGAGGCGCCATCACGACCAGGTTGGGAATTGGGTCGTGACAAGTTGGTATTAGAGCCTAGGTTACTAGGTCTCACAAGTCATGAGCAGGTTTAATAGAGTCTCGCGGATCGGTATGGAGACGTCTGCATTTATCCTTGAGAGGCTGCAGAACCTTTACGAAAACTTCACATTCTTGGAATTCTTATCGTGCGTACTTGATTCAGCTTGAGATATAACTCTTGAAATTCCTTCCACACGTCTGTATGCGCACATGAGCGCTCAGTGTTATATGTGCCTTGATGGCTTGTGATTCCCCGATCGAGGGGCGAGAGGTAATCTGTGTGAGTATGATGGGCCAGTCTGGAGGACTTTAGGCCGGATCTTTGCCTATGGCTTGAGCACCGAGGTGCTGATTGTGTGAGCAAGTGTTTGAAGTTTATATGTTCGGTGTTGTCCCTATTAGCCGGAATGGCAGTTAGATATCCATGTAATGAGTATGTTAGTACTACGTGATGTATCTATATGACTTGGAAATGACAAAGAAGTCTGTTGGATAATAGATGAACCGTTAAGTGGTTCGTTTCCTATTGTGATTTGATGTGTAGCCGAATAATGGGCGCGTGAAGAATATCTTCGTATCTCCTAGTTGGAAAGTAAAGTACAATACGTGTGGCGGTATGAGTTCAGACTCAGGAAGTCTAAATTGACTGTGTTATGTGTATGACAGTGGGAGGTGTGCTGAAATACTAAATTGAGGCGAAGCAAGTGGGTTATCTCCTGCGGAGTGTTCTTGAGTGGTATGATACTTATGTGTACATTAGAAGATCCCATGTGTAATTGAAAGGTACGTGTTGTAATTTGAAAAATTTGGGTCGCTTAAGAGAGAGGACTCAGCTGATGTGGGGATGAATGCGAGGTTTGCAGAGGATTTCAGTACTAGATGATCTGTGTTTTCATAAATCAGTAGATGATTTGAGTTTAATCTCACTATAACATTGTGGCATCATTAGAGTAAAAGTGTTATGAGTTGTTAAGTGTGTCTTTATATATGGCTTCAAGCCAAGTTTGGGAGGTTGCTGTTGATTAGCTGATTGCACGGTTATGTGCTATGTTGGTTACGTCCCGAAGTATGCTGGCGAATTAGTTCTAGTTACAGAGATTGAGCCGAGGATGGCACGAGTGAAGCAAAATTTCGACAAAGGTTATATTATGTTCCATAGGGTATGAGAATTACGGAATGTCTGGAGGTGTTGTTGGTAAAAAAATGCTCGGTGCATAAAGCAAGAAGTTGCTTGGTTGTATTGGAATGAAGGTCTCATTTTACGGTATCGGAGTGCCAATAAAGCACGAGTGGTTCTGTTCGTTAAATAAGGTGATTTGCAGATGAATAAGAGTGAATGACTCTCGAGAAAGGTTTTAATGTGTTCAAGAATCTACATGTAACACTCAGGTGTTTTAAGGTGGTGTATGTGACTAAAGACAATGTTTTCAATAGAAAATGTCAAGACTTGTGGTATTCTATGTTGATCATGGGATCCTATGTGTCGATACCTGGAAAGTAAAGGTAACGAGTTTAGATTCGCAGAAAGTTCTTCAGAGTAAACTATTCTGGAATGTGGTTTTTCTGGGAAACAATTGAGAAAGTATTCAGTGGCCTATGGGTCTTAGAGAGTGTGGTCTTATGTTCAAGTCTCGTGTGGTAAGCCTGGATTGAGGCATTGTGATGCTACGGCGAGGGAGGAATATCAAGTTGATGATGGATCAGAAGGGAAATTAGATAGATGGAATAGCTTGATAATAGACCAAATCGGTATGGTAAGGGTATGATTAATTCTTCGTATGTGTTCGAGGTAATGACCTTTTACAGGCATGTCGCAGCAATGCTCTTGAGTTCAAACAACTTGCTTAGCTGGTCTGGGTAGAAGGATTCAGTCGTGGCAGTTTAGATTGTGCAATGGAATTGGGGAGAAAGTTTTTTAATGAGTTTTATCGTGGTTTGGAGACGTATATATTGTCTATAGGCATGCGAAGCATGGGATGTGTAGTGATTTTATTCTAGATGGGATCAATGGAGAGTTCTCGACTAGTTGGGTACGTAGATGTTTGTGGTTAAGAAAAGGGAGATGGAGTTCTCATGTTATCCTAGCGTGGTATGGTATATGTGATATGTTGTGGAGGATTGGGATTTGTGTGTGTAAGGTTACGGTTCAGTTCATAATGGAAAGTCATTAAATTCTTAAGCAGCACGGGCAGCTGCAGGTGATTAAAGAATCGATTTTCAAATGATTAAGGAAAATGGTATTGCCAACCATAGTGAGTCGACGGGGGTATATATTCCAGTAAAAGGGCAATGTGATGTAAACTGATAATACTTCGGTAGTGTTGTGGCATTTAGGATCGACTGTTGATATCTGAGTTTGTTTGAAGGCACAGGGAAATTTTAGAATATCTTTCGTGGAGTGATTGGATACTCGAGGTGTAATAGGTATTCATACGGCGGAATTTGGGATCAGGTATAGTGATTCGTGTGCTATATGGAGTTGGAGACTAGGAGTTCTCATGATCAGACTATGCAGTGGTTGTAGATCGTGTGTATCGGCGCCGTTTAGCGGTTATTGAGATTTGGAGGTCCGAGTGGATCTTTTCCTTGCTTGGTATGCCATATTTTGGATATGATATTGGATTGTAGACTGGTTGTCTTAGTGTTGGATTATTCTAGACTATTGTACTACGAGCTATGCCGGAATGCCACGGGTTGAGTGGCGAGGTGCATTTGATTATGTTCTTGCAGAGTGGTATATATTTCAAAAGATTCAGCGGATGGCTGAGAAGGATTGCTTTCCTTAATAGGGCCTTCGCGACGGATGTCAGTGCAGAGGTTTCTACCATTGATTCAGTTCCGGTGTTGAGTGACCTTTTTGGATGCGTTCCTAGTGGCCGGGCATGTTTCCGGGCGAGGTTGTGGATTTCGATGTTGATTTGGTGCCGGGCACCGTATTGTACGGCTCCGACAGAAGTTATAGTAGTGGAAGGAGCAGCTTCAGGCTTCTTGATAATGAGCTCGTTGGCAGGCCAATGTGGCTACGTATTTAGCTTGAGTTAGCTTGGTTAGTCCCGAGTTGTATTGTTGAGGGATAGGTTGGATCTATCGTTATTGAGCTTGTTTAGGGATCTGGGAAGATCTATGAGTTGCTTTCTGTGCTGTGGGATGTCATGACTTGTTGGCTATAGGCATATGTGGTGCGGTCCTATTTGAGATTCATAGAGGAAGTCGAGCGGGAAGAGTGATTGAGTGTTGCTCAGCAAATGGAGTATTGGTTATGGCCTATCGGGTTGTGTGTCATATGTTATTGGTTTCACCGTGGATGTAATGAATTGCTTTGGTTACAGACATCAAATGTGCGTGGCTGTCAATTTTGATCATAGTGACTTGAGGTGCTTCATGTGTAACAGTGTTTGGATATGATCGCGCATTTTAGCGAGGCTACGTGGAGTTAGGACCCTTCGAGGTAGATTCAGGCATTCTATTTCTATGAGGTGAGACGGGGTCTCAGCCTTGGGTTGTAATGGTGTTGATGAGCTTGAGGTACAACTCTTTCGTTTGAGTCATTTGTCCTGATTTGGGTATGTTCAGACCGTTCCTCATTGGTGCGTGTATTATGCAAGTTGTGGCTTAGGCCTGCATTGAGGTGTCGTGTCACCAGAGTGGTGTGTTGGATTCGAGGTGATCGTTGGAGTCATTAATGAATACGGACAGATTTGATTTCAGCTTGTTAGAAGGATAATATCGAGATTCAGCCCGAAAATCTGTTGTGGTATTAGTCAAAGGGGAAGCGGCTTCATGAATGGTTGATATGAGAAATGGTTACGGTTTATAGCATGTTTCATTTATCGTTGGCATTATATGAGAGTGTTGCAATAAGACCTTAGTTGATAAGAGGTTTTCTACCGGTATTTGGTTATTGTAGGCAACTTCTGTGGATAGAGGCTACCGTTTCGAGTGTTTGGACCATGTGGTATATCATATGATCTCACCTGAGGTTGCAGGGATGGGTTATTACAGCTGGTTCGGGTTTATTCTGAGTATAGATGTGAGGTCCTGATCTTGTGTATGATTTCGGAAAGTGCAAGGCGGTTCTACGGTTTATGGTTTAGATGGACTGTGAATTTAAGCTATATTGTGTTATCGGACCTATGCGAGATAGGGTGACGAGGGATCACCCCGGGTATATGCTTGGTAAAGTTATTCAGCTGTTGGTTAGCTTCTAGGACAACTCTAGGTACGCTCGAGGACGAGCGTTGGTTTAAGTTGGGGAGGATGTGACAACCCGACCCGTCGTATCAGGTATTACTGCCCCGTTTTCCTCATTTATTACTTCTTCATGTTTCATTACCGGTATGTGGTGAGTTAGAGTTGATTCGGATTGGTTTTGATAAGAAATGAGACACTTAGTCTCTTTTAAGAAGGCTTAAGTAGAAAAAGTCAACCGGACGTTGACTTATGAGTTAGAGGGCTCGGATGTGATTTTCGGTGATTCGGTTAGCTTCGGGAGATGATTTGAGACTTGGGAGCGTGATCAGAATTTATTTTGGAGGTCTGGTGTAGAATTAGGCTTGAATTGGCGAAGTTAGTATTTTGGCGAATTCCGATTGATAGGCGAGATTTTGATATAGGGGTCGGAATGGAATTCCGAGAGTTGCAGTAGCTCCGTTATGTCATTTGGGATGTGCGCTCAAAGTTTCAGATCATTCGGACGAGGTTTGGTAGACTTTTTGATCGAAAGTGCATTTCGGAAGCTTTTGAAGAACTTAGGCTTGAATCCGATGTGATTTGATGGTTTTAGCGTTGTTTGATGTGTTTTGATGATTGGAACAAGTTTGAATGATGTTATGGGATATGTTCGTGCTTTTGGTTGAGGTCCCGGGGGCCTCGGGTGAGTTTCGGGGTGGTTTCGGACCATTTCTAGGCTATTTGTAACTGCTGGTTTTTGGCTACAGCAGTGTTCTATGCGCTCGCGGGGAATTGGTCGCGATCGCGGTGAGTAAAATGTGAGAAATGTGCCAATGAATCGCGATCGCGGAACGCCGTTCGCGATCGCGGAGAAGAAATATCCTGTTGCGTTGATCCCACTTCGGAAGCTTATATCTCACAATCTATAAGGAATTTGGAGATGATCCATAAATGGAAATTGTAGCCCTTTGTGTCTAGTTTTCAGAAATGTGAATTAATTGGAATTTGAAGTTGTGTACAGAAAGTTATGATGGTTACACTATAGGCTGCCCGGGAAGGTCTCTAATACACAGGGTTGACTTTGAAAGCTTATATCTCTCAATGTGTAAGGAGTCAGGAAATGAGCAACATATGAAATTATAGCTCTATGTGTCTAGTTTTCAGGACATCAAACCATTTGTAATATGGAGTTGTGTGCAAAAAGTTATGGCCGTTATACTGGAGGCTGTCCGGAAGAGCTGGGAACTGTTCATCGCGATCGCGAAGCATTGACCGCGATCGCGAAAAGTAAATTTTGGGCTGGAAAAATTGTTCTCCGCGATCGCGAAGCATTTTCCGCGATCGCGAAGAGTAAATACCTAGGCAGCATGTTTTAAAACACGTCAGTCGCGATTTTGGGGTCATTTTACACCCATAGTTGCTCGTTTTTGGAGATTTTTGGAGGAGATGAAAGAAGGATTCAAGTGGAATCGACTTGAGGTAAGAATCTTTGTCTTAAAACTCGATTATATTGTGAAATCCACCTAGAAATTCATGGAATTAAGCCTAAAATTGATGAGCTAGGGCTTGGAATTTTGAAAATTTAAATTGGGATTTGAGGGAGCATTTGGACTCCGATTTTGGTAAATTTGATATGTACGGACTCGCGGCGAGACGAGGAATCCGGTGATGTGAGTTTTGTAATTTTTCGAGAAGTGGGCCCGGGGCTCGGGTTTTACTAGTTTCGAGATTTTTGCTATATTTTGATTGTTTTCGATTGGGTATTGCTCCCTTGGCATAGTATGATGTATTCACTCTGATTTTGGTTAGATTCGACGCACGTGGAGGCCGATTGGAGGGGCAAAAGGCGTCGCGAGCTAGAGATTTCGCCGGTTCGAGGTGAGTAATACTTGTAAATGATATCCTGAGGGTTTGAAACCCCGGATTTGCACATCATAGTGCTGTATTGTGGTGACTTGCACGCCAGGTATGAGCGTGGGGTAGAGCACCGTTGGGGATTGTGACTTAGTCCGTCCCGGTTGTTGGTTTTATTGCGTAATTGACTGAAACTACTTGTTATCATCATTATTTGGGTTGATTGCTATATTTGGGCTTCGTGCCAATTATTTGAATCCTTTAGGGATTATTATCACTGTTTTCATGACACTTAGCATATTAAATGATTTCACTCCTGAGTTAAACCCTGTTTTGAAATGTGTAGTCGTATTGCTAAAGTTCAAAGACTTAAATTGCATTTTTCTGATGTTTTGAGTTAAAAACTATTACCTGACATTGCCCGAGTGGCTCATTTGCCTATTCTGGACTGAGGATGGATCGGGCTGCACGCCGCAGTGATGCTATGATGATATTGCGCTTGGGCTGTAGGAGCCCCTCCGGAGTCTGAACCCCCACAGTGAGCGCGGGTACCCAGATGGATCGGGCTGCACGCCGCAGCGGTCATATGCATTGCATTGCATTCATGCATTGGTTCCTGTTTGTACTACGTGTCATGACATTCAGCACTCTCATATCATTGGCATCCATGCTACTTCTTGTACTGCTTACCAGACGCCCTGGTGTTAATTGTTTGTGGAGTGCTGTTCCCGAGGGGCTGACTTATGTGCGGACTTGCACTATCTGATTATGCATTCATTTGCTCGATTGTTGGAAAAAGATATTTTTAAAAGAGGTTTTAAACTGAGTCAGATATTTTCTAAAGGATTTTCACGGTTTCATTGTTTTCCTGAGAGAGTTGTACTGTCTTATATAGCATGATGGAGTGCTCTTACGTGATTTCTTGCCTCTCAGTTATTATTTACTCTTATTACCACTGAGTTGGAAGTACTCACTTTACTCCCTGCACCTCGCGTGCAGTTGCAGGTATTGTTCACCCGGTAGCGGGTTATTAGCTAATTGAAGGTAGGGCTATTGTAACTGAGCAAGGTGGCCGCCAGCGTTCGCGGCACCGGATGTTGTCTTTTTATTTTCCAGAATTTTTCTTTATATATTATTATTGGCCCTGTAGTTGTGTTCAGGTTTCTTAGATGCTCGTGACTTGTGACACCCCGGTCGGGTAGAAATTAACAAATTTTAAATGCCATTAAGTTGTATCTTCTATTTATTTATGTTTGATAATTGTTAATGAAAGGATTTGGGTTAGTTGGATGGCCTTGTCTTCACGAGAGGCGCCATCATGACCAGGTTGGGAATTGGGTCGTGACACCTACGTGATGAGTTTTGATCGTGTGTCTCGTATGAGATTTCCATTTGGTGGAGTGCATATGTTATTATTTCAGAGCATTTGGGGAAGTTGTTTGACTATTATAAGGATGGGTAAGCGCTTGGCAGAATCTTTGGAGTGTTTCGTGATAAGTATTGCATGAGTTTTTGAAGTATTCAGCTAAATAGCCGTGCTGGATTGGGGCACGCTATGAAGATATGGTACTTTGGATTATCGATGAGGTGTTATATGGCTTCTGACCAAGTGGGGGAGTCTGCTAATGACGATCGGATTATAGGATCATGTGCTGTATCAGTTTTCGGGCTGAGGGATTGCTTGGTTCTTTCTTCAAATAGTCATGTGCTGGTGAAGCGCAGGTTTCTCGATGCGTATTAGCTGTGTATTGAAGATCATAGTAAGGTGAGTGGTTATCGAGAAGGCTCTGACGAGTTCCAGGTCCTATGTAGCATTTAAGGACTTCTAGATTTGTGTACGGGTAGGGTTGAGATCGGTAGGGAATGATGATCGGATCTGCGTTAGTTCTATGTCAATGAATGAATCTACATGGCAAAATTTATGAGATGCAAGAAACGACTTCGGATTCGCAGAAGGCTCCTTCAGAGCGAGCATATCGGATCGAGCTATTTTCGGGTTGGCAGCCTGTGTGACTCGGTTGAGTTAGAGGCGATCGGTTCTGATGACTCGGTTATGTGTTAATGAGTTCCGAAGGATTCATCATGGTTATGACCATGGCCGGAGTTGGTGTTACTACAAGTTTAGAAGCTATATTATGTGAGGTGATATTCTCCTAGATTGAGATAAACAAAAGGTTTGCGGTTGATGAGATGTTCAATTTGATTATGGTCCAGAGTTGATTATGGAATTTTCGTAGTGTCACGAGTTAGCATGTTAGAAGCGATGCGCCGTGTGGGGTTGAAAAGTAGCATGTACAAGGTTACAGTTTTGTTTTGGAGGGAAGGATATGAGTTGTTGATGACACAGACGATTTTGGGTGTTTAAGGTTATGCTGGCACTATTTGTTTTTGCCGGGGGAGAGTTTGCCTGTTGTTAGGTACATTGTGTTTTGACTTTTGGGTATTTTGTCGTAAGATGATGAAGTATGACCGACGCATCAGCTATTTGAGTAGCGGTGTTAAGATCGGGTATGGAAATTTTGGTATACATGAGGTTCAAAGACTGGATGTTCTTGTTGGAAGACTATTCTTTGATTGTGAATTGTGAAGGAATGTGGAGGATTGGGTGATTGAAGGTATGTGTTATGGATAGCTTGCTATGGGCTTTTGGAAGGTTATTTACCTGTTCGGGAATGATCAAAATTTGGTTTAGGAATTATTTGTGAGCCTAATGAGAATGTGTATTGTGTATCGGATCGGATTTTCTTGCTCATTCGCAGCTGTTACCACAGGTATATCTTCGGGTGTAATAAATGTTATTCACGCCTTGGTATATGTTATGTAAATCTCTCTTATGCTATGACGGGTTGTGAGGGTTACATAGTTCTTCGCGCGCATATTGTAATTCAGTTTAGGCCTCATGGCATTATAGGCGAGATGGCCTTCGTGATGTTGATTTGCTTATTGTGCCATAGTTGTGCTTGTCTTTCTCGGTATTGTTTGTTCCAAATAATCTTCCCACAGTTATATTTTGTGCACTCTATTGTGCTTGAAGTTGGCGCACATGTGATCAGTGAGCCTGAGTATTATGGCTCGATAGGTACCCTATGTGGATTGATATGATGGGATCGGGTTGCACTGTGATGAAATGTAACTCCTTATGCTTACTTCGTGTATTTTTGTTTTCACCTCGTTGAAAATAGTTCATAGGAAAATGCTAAAATCACCCTGCCTGCTTAACTTGTTTAGTAGCCTTCTTATTTAACTTTCTTACCATTATCTGTCATGTTTGAATTATTATTTGTTTGGTGTACGAAACCACGTTGTGTGGGGTTCCATATGAGTTTGCTGAGACTTGTCGGTTGGGCTCCTTGTATTGGCTGAGATAAGGTTTCTAGACCTAACATTTGCACTATTGTATTGGGATAAGGAAGGTTTGGAAGAATGATACTATATTTTGCTGAGGATTTGGGCAATGCCCCTGGTCGGACGAGTGAGTTTCTTGGCCTATTGATCAGATGAGTGGTTAAGAGATTATGCGTGTTTCTTTCATCATCGGCAGAGTATGAAGGTTTTGAACAAGGTTCTAATCGATATGAGGTTTGCTACCGACACCGGATTCGTATTTGGGCAGCCATAATGGTCAGCAGTTACTGTTGTGAGTATCTGAGTGATGGAGTATATCATGTGATTACATCTTGGGATATGGTTATGACTTAATTCAGCTTGTTCAGACTTATACAGTGTGTAGATGCGAGATTCAGGCCTTATTATGAATTCCGGATATCGGAGATTGGGTTCTAAGGTTTAAGGACCAAAGTGTAAGTAAGGATCTCTAGTTATGTTGTGTTGGCAGTCTTATATGAAGCAGGGTGAGTGGGGGATCGAACCCGGGTATGTGCAGTGGTNATTTGAGAACTTTACCATGAAGGAAGGAGAAATCATCCAAGAGATGTACACAAGGTTCACAACTCTAACAAATTAACTTAAGTCTCTTGGAAGAATTATCCTTGAAGAAGACAAGGTTGACAAGATCTTGACAAGGGTCTAGCCAGTAACTTGGGAAAGCAAAATCACTGCTATTCAGGAATCAAAGAACATTGCTACTCTCAAGTTGGATGAGCTGATTGGAAATCTCACTGCCTATGAACTGAGAAGGCAAACCATGAAGATGGACGCACCAAAGAAGGAAAGAAGCCTGGCTCTTGGAATAGCTGAAGGTGCAGACTTAGAGGATGATGAAATGGCTATGATCACAAGGGGTTTCAAGAAGTACCTAATGAGAGGAAAGGGTTCTTCAAGAGCTGCAACCTTTAACAAACCAAGGGCCCTTAAAAAACAGACCAACGAGGGCTGCTACAAATGTGGTAAGACTGACCACATGATCAAGAATTGTCCTCAGTAGGAAATTGAATGGAAGAAAGAAAGGGTTGAATGAAGAAACAGGAAGAAGGAACAAGTTCAACCTAAGGAGAACAAAGGATCAACAAAGGCTATGGTTGCTGCTTGGGGAGAAAGCTCAGATGAGGATTCAGAAGATGAAGCTGGAGATGAACAAGCACTTATGGCCATTGGAGAATCAGATGATGAACAAGAGGTAAGTGTGATTCATCTCAAAGACAAGATTAAATTTTTGTCTAAAGAAAAGCTATCTGAATTGCTGCTAGACTTTATTGATGAGTCTGAGGTCATAAACAATGAGAAGGAACAGCTGTCTAGGGAATGTGTGATCCTAAAAGCTAAGTGCAAAAATCTAGAACTCAGGGCTAGTGAAAGAGATAGTAAAAATACTGAGTTGAAGAACCAGGTTCTTGAACTTGACACCAGTGTCTTAGAACTTAGATCTGAAAATTTAAAACTGAAATTAGGAACAGGTAAAAAGAAGCTGATCACACACACATCACCTTAGAAGAAAATCTAGGAAAAATGAAGGATGAGCTGTACAAGAAAGATGAACAAATAAGAGTCCTAAAAGAAGACATAGGCAAGGTAAAGCATGAACTAGACAGAACTTGCAAACGGAATAAGTCCTCTGATGCACTATCTTGGCTACAAGAACACCACAATAGCAACAAGACAGGACTTGGCTATGGAACCCCAGAACCTAAGTGGGATCCCAAAAGCAAGTACATCACACTTCCTAAAAACAAAATCTGCACACACTGTGGCAGACTGGTCACTACAAAAGTGAATGTAAAGCAAAAGAAAAGGCCAGTCAAAAGAACAAAACCTTTATTCAAGGGAAAAATAGGCTGCCGGGATGGGCTAAAAAGAATTTAATTCACCCTTTTGCCTATAGAAAGGGACCCAAACTAGTTGGGTTCCTAGACTAACCCCTGATTTCTTTTGTAGGTCAAAGTGAAGGGGAGCAGCCAAATATGGTACATGGATAGTGGCTGCTCAAAACATATGACTGGTACCAAGAACCAGTTCCTTTCACTTGAGGACCTCAAAGGAGGAAATGTCTCCTTTGGAAATGGTAAGAAAGGTGAGATCATTAGGGTTGGAAAGGTAGGTAAGATAAACTCACATTCCATTGAGAATGTCTACTTGATAGATAGCTTGAAATATAGCCTAATCAGTGTATCACAACTGAATGACAGAGGTAACTTGGTAGCATTCACCTCTACCAAATGTTTTGTGATAAATCTTACCACTGACAATATTGTTTTGCAGGGAAAAAGAGTAAATAATATATACATTGTAGATCTGTCCACTCTTTCAGAAAATGAACTCACCTGTCTAAGTGTGTTGGACAATGACCCCATTCTTTGGCACAAAAGACTTGGACATGCAAGTCTAAGTCAACTCAACAAATTAGTCTCCAAGGACCTGGTGATAGGGCTGCCTAACATCAAGTTTAAGGAACACAAAGTTTGTGAGGCTTGTGCAAGGGGGAAGTAGGTAAGATCCTCTTTTAAAAGCAAGAAAGTGGTAACACGACCAGGTCGATGGAACTGGTTCATATGGATCTCTGTGGTCCAATGAGAACATTGAGTAGAGGTAGTAAAAAATATGTGATGGTGCTTGTTGATGATTACTCTAGGTTTACTTGGACATTGTTTTTAACATCTAAGGATGAAGCATTTGACATGTTTACTGCATTTGTTAGAAAAACTCAGAAACAACTAGGTAATCAACTTGCATCAATTACGTCTGATCATGGAACTGAATTTGAAAATGCCAAGTTTGCTAAATTTTGTGATGAGCATGGTATAGATCATAATTTTTCTGCCCCTAGGACTCCTCAGCAAAATGGAGTAGTTGAAAGAAAGAATAGGACTCTTGAAGATATGGCTAGGACTATGCTTCTTTAGAGTAAACTGCCCCATAGCTTCTGGGCAGAGGCTGTAAATACTGCATGTTACATCATTAATAGGTGCATGACTAGACCTCTTGTAGAGAAGACTCCCTGTGAGTTACTTAAAGGGAGAAAACCAAATATATCCCATCTTAGGGCATTTGGATGCAAGTGCTTTGTGTACAATAATGGAAAGGACTCCCTAGGTATGTTTGATCCCAGAAGTGATGAGAGAGTATTCTTGGGATATTCTTCACATAGCAAAGCTTATAAAGTGTACAACAAAAGGACTTTGTGTGTAGATGAAAGTGTACATGTAGTTTTTGATGAAACTAACATTCTTTCTGAGAGATAGGAACATGAAGATAAGGCTATTGGGCTGTTAAAGAATTAAGTGAAGTCACAGCTCAAACTGAAGCCGTACCAAAAGAAGGAACAGGTGATGGAACAGGTTCTTCCATCCAGGGCAACCTGACAGGGGGAACTGAACAAAGAAGAAGTGAATCTAATTTCCAATTGGAACCTGTCCATGAGCCTGTTCCTCAACAACAGAACATGGGAGAAACTCAAAACAAAAATTAGTTGGTTGTGAAACCTTACAAGTATCAAAGTTCTCATCCCATTGAGAACATCCTTACTGATCCAACTTCTGGAGTTAAAACCAGATCTCAGTTAAAGAATTTGTGTGCTTTTGATGTATTCTTATCTCTTATTGAGCCTAAAAATGTTGCTGAAGCTTTGCAGGATGCAGATTGGGTAAATGAAATGCAAGATGAACTCAATCAGTTTGAAAGAAGTCAAGTGTGGTATCTGGTCACAAGACCCAAGGACAGATCAGTAATTGGCACTAAATGGGTCTTCAGAAACAAACTTGATGAAGATGGAACGGTTACAAGAAACAAGGCAAAGCTGGTGGTCCAAGGTTATAGCCAAGAGGAAGGCATAGATTATGATGAGACCTTTGCTCCAGTTGCAAAACTGGAGGCCATAAGACTCCTCATAGCCTTTGCAGTACACATGGAGTTTACCCTTCACCAAATGGATGTGAAGAGTGCCTTCCTAAATGGCTACTTAAAGGAATAAGTCTTTGTCAAACAACCTCCAGGGTTTGAAAGTAAGGAGTGTCCAGATCATGTATACAAATTGGACAAGGCCCTATATGGACTCAAGCAGGCTCCTAGAGCATGGTATGAACGTCTATCCAAATTCCTGCTTAAACATGGATACAAAAGAGGTAAGATTGACAGCACTCTATTCTTGAGGGAAGAAGGTAAGGATCTACTAGTAGTACAAATATATGTTGATGACATAATTTTTGGGGCAACCACTGAAAAACTGAGTAAGGAATTTGCTAAATTAATGGGGAGTGAATTTGAAATGATTATGATGGGTGAGCTTAACTTCTTCTTATGCTTACAGATCAAACAAAACCCAAATAGAACCATGATCCATTAGCAGAAATATAGAAAAGAGTTGATTAAGAAGTTTAAAATGGATGAATCAAAAGAAATAGACACACCCATTGTAACAGCTACTAAATTAGACATAGATGAACCTGGTTCATCTGTTGATCAGATGTTGTATAGGGGTATGATTGGATCACTTTTGTATCTTACTGCTAGCAGACCTGACATTGTTTTCAATGTAGCGCTTTGTGCTCGTTTCCAAGCAAATCCTAAGAAATCCCACTTGACTGCTGTCAAGAGGATAATGAGATATTTGAAAGGCACTACTGACCTTTGCCTTTGGTACCCTAAATGTAGTAACTTTAATCTAGTAGGATATGTTGATGCTGACTATGCAGGTTTCCTTGTGGATAGGAAAAGCACCTCAGGTATGGCTCATTTTCTTGGTTCATATCTGGTATCATAGGCCACTAAAAAGCAGAATTCGGTGGCCCTACACTGCTGAGGGTGAGTATATTGTTATTGCCTCTTGTTGTGCTCAACTGCTGTGGATCAAACAGAAGCTGATGGATTTTGGCATTGAAGTTGGTTGCATCCCTATCTTTTGTGATAACACTTGTGCTATTAGTATGACTAAGAACCCAGTTCATCATAAGAGGACTAAGCACATAGATGTTAGACATCACTTCTTAATGGACAACTATGAGAAAGGATTGATTATTATAGAATTGTGTGCTACTGATAAACAAATTACTGACATCTTTACTAAAGCACTATGCAGAGAAATGTCACGACCCCAGTTCACCCTCAGTGAACATGTCGTGACGGCACCTAGTCCCTACGACTAGGTAAGCCTAGCAATGCGGAAGATAAACCATAATTGCGGAAGAAAGTAAATAAAACAGAACTGGTAAAATAAAATGGTGTTTAAGGTGCCGCTCGGCACATACCACAACAATTCTCGAAGCTAACAAAACTACCAAAACCCGGAAACTCACAAATCACAAGCTAAGGGATACATAAGAGGCTCTAACTCAAGAATGTCTATACAAATACTTATTACGGAAACTGGAAAGGGACTCCTCGGTCTGCGGACGTAGCAGATATACCTCGAAGTCTCTACCGATACGGCTCCTTCCAAGGCTGACAGAACTGAGTGGGGGTACCTGTATCTGCACAACAAAAAAATGTGCAGAAGAGTAACACGAGCACACCACGGCGGTGCCCAGTAAGTATCAAGACTAACCTCGGTGGAGTAGTGACGAGGAAAAGTCAAGGCACCTACCGGTCAAATAAACTGTATAATCATAGGAATAATGGAACCGATATATATAAATATGTAAAGACTGTATGAATGATCGAAAATGCTACAACTCACAATAAGGGAAAAGGACAACAAGTAACAATGAGAATGTAATAAATGATGATACGAAAATGACGGCAGAACCACAATCCAAATCCTAAGGTCACAACACAGCAAGGGAAAAAAAACAAGTCAATAACTCATATCCTACAATGATGTTCACATAAGGTCTTGTTCAACTCTTTCCACAATTTTACCAAGTCTCGGACAAACCACAACTCACGAAGACCCGGCAACTGAAACCTAACACTTGGCATCCTATGCCCCATAAATCTCATGGTCATGCTGACAACTAACTGGCTAACTAGGGCCACTCTCAGATATATAATGGATAAACGAGGGCGTATCTCCACCCTTAGCAAAATCAGATGGAATTCACCTCTGATAGGGTGTCCAATTACGTGAATGCTTGTGCAAGTATTTTTAACAAGAATTCTACCAACTAGAAAACATGAAAAGGAGAACGGACCACACGTATGAAATTTTCCTCACAACTTCCAAGCGGTAACACTCATACAGGTAAGCAATCCACAATCACAATATAAAACAAAAAAGAATGCCTCCACCAGCCGTCACAATTCTTTACAATCAAACCCTGACATAGCCCACCTTATTTTGCCACGCGTGCAAATAACAATACAATAGGCACCGCCTTATTTCGCCACACGTGCATCACAATATTCCCACCTTATTCCGCCACATGCGCAACCCACATATAAGCATATAACATATCCCGCCTTATTACGCCGCATGTGCAAAACATCAATAGCAACAATAGCAGGGCAAAGACCTCGTGCAACCCTTCAACAACAACCGCACGGCAGAGACCTCGTGCATCACAGTACCAACAGCCGCACGGCAGAAACCTCGTGCACCTCAGTATCAACAACCGCACGGCAGAAACCTCGTGCATCACAGTATCAAGTACCGCACAACAAATGACAATACATACAGGAACAAGGCAAGAGAATCACAACTAACTCATATGGAATAACCGTAACAGAGAAATACTAAGCACAATAAGAACAACTCAACAAGGAGAACTAATACGAAACAACAATTCCAAAATACTCAGTTCAACAACAAGGAAGTTAACATGAATCAAATAATTACAATTAAGGAAATATCAACTAAACATAGGATATCTTACTTCTTTCCAATTAAGACCAATTAATTACACGAGAGATAGAAATAATGCTTTCCAGATAAAGACAAGCAGTTAGGAATGATAATGTTACTATAGAAGGGTAAATGTCTACAGTTAAACAAGTAAGAGTCAATTAGGCAACAAGAATAACCAAAAAGGGCAGATAAATTCCAAGTAAGTCATGTAGAGGTGAAACTAATAACAGGGAACTCAATCGTATCAAGAACAACTTCATATTCGGTGATTACAAGGATCTAAGAACCTAAAAGGGGCAATCTTCCACAAATAAATCCGAGCACGCACTCGTCACCTCGCGTACAAGGAATACAATCAAAAAAGAAGACTCCAATCCTAAGGGGAAGTCCCCCACACAAGGTTAGGCAAGATACTTACCTCGAACCGGCTAAAATCAACTAGCAACTACGTTCTTGCCACGAGTACTCGACTCCAAATGGCCCAAATCTATTCAATTAAATCACATATTGTAAATAACATCTCAAGCAACTAATTCTACGATTTAATTCAAAGCTAAAGCGCGAAATTAGGCACAATGACCAAAACGCCCCTCAGGCCCACGTGGTCCAAACCCGAGGTTCGAACCGAAATCCGGTTAGCCATTCCCCCCACGAACCCAAATATATGATTTGTTTCTAAATCGAACCTCAAATTGAGGTCCGAATCCCCAATTTTAGAAAAACCTAGGTTCTGCCCCAAACCCCCATTTCACCCATGAAATTGATTGATTTTAAGTGAAAAACATGTTAAATCATGTAAATGATTCAAAGAATTAAGTAAAAATCGGCTTACAAATGATTTGGAATGAAACTTGTTCTTGAAAAATCGCCTAAGGGGTTTGGGTTTTGAAAGAACGGTGAAAAATGATGAAAATTCGACTAAGTATAAAATTTGCTGGGCCTCAGATGTGGGAGAAGTTCGCATTTGCGAACTCTGCCAGGAATTAAGGACTTCGCATTTGCGAGCCCGAAGTCGCATTTGCGACCGGCTAACATCCGCATTTGCGATCATAATCGTCGCAATTGCGACTGACTTCATTCGCATTTGCGAACAAATTGTTCGCATTTGCGACCAAGCTACACTTTTCCCTTCCTCGCAATTGCGATGCAAAGCTCGCTTTTGCGAGCTCGCAATTACGAGAGGCACTTCGCAAATGCGAAGATCACAGAAGAGGCATACCAGATTTTTTTAATTTATTTCAAAAATGCAATCCGTGGCCTATCCAAAATTCACCCGAGCCCTCGGGGCTCCAAACCAAATATGCACACAACCTCAAAAACATCCCACGGACTTATCCGTGCGATCACATCGCCAAAATAACATCATAAACATCGAATCAAGCCTCAAAACTCATGGTTTCTTCCAAATTTTCATAAGACATCAAATTTCCATTTTAAGTCCGAAACACGTCAAACGACGTCCGTTTCCAACCAAACTTTACAGAAAGCGCTTCAACCATATTTAAGACTTGTACCGTGCGCCGGAACCAAAATACGGGCCTGATACCATAGTCTTCTAATCAAATTTCATTTCCAATTTCCTTAATTATTTCCACAAAACAATTTCACCCAAAAATTCATTTCTCGGACTTGGGACCTCGGAATTCGATTCCGGGCATACGCCCAAGTCCCATATTTTCCTACGGACCCTCCAAGACCGTCAAATCATGGGCCGGGGTCCGTTTACCCAAAAATGTTGACCGAAGTCAAATTTGTTCAATTTAATATCAAAATTTAGCATTTTTCTCACAGAATTTATATTTAAGCTTTCCGGCTATGCGCCCGGATTGCACACGCAAATCGAGGCAGCCCTAGATAAGGTTTTCAAGGCCTCGGGAGTACAGAATGGGAAAGAAACAAGTGATGACCCCTTTGGGTCGTCACAAGAAAGCTTTGAAAGGAACATGTTAGAATTAGGGATGATTAAGATCACCTTATGGGAGCAGCTCGGAATGTGCAATGAGAAAAAAATTTTGGCTAGGAAATCTGGAACTTGTGTAAATATTTAGATTATTTTTTACTCAGTTTCATACTGTTAATAGTATACTCCAGTGACATGCGTTGATATGACTCACTGATCTCTAACAAAATTTTCTCTATTTTGGTAAATTGAGGCATGATCAAGAGGATTCTAAATGAAGAATCTGGTTCATCAGTATTGGTTGATCTGAATAACGAGGTATGTTTTCTATACTCTTCACAATTAGAAATATAAATATTTAAATTATGAGCAGAGTCCTACCTATGTTCAAAAACATTAGAAAATCCTATCCGTTTATTTTTGAACCAGTTCCGTCTCTACTAGAATTCTCACCACAAAAATTGCCTAAAATCTAGGGAAGCTTAACCGCTCATTCAACCTGAAATTTTAGGTTGATTGGACTTCTAATTGACTGCAAAAAGCTACCGTTAGTCATTAATTGAGTTTCTCTCTTTAAAAACTCATCATCACCTTTTGTCACTCTCATAAATCTCTAAACCGTCAAAATTTCTTCTTTCACTCTCAAATAGCTCTCTCTTTCAAAAGCCAAACTCAAAAATTCTCTCACGAAATCAGTCACAATGTCTAACCCCCCATATAACCCAGGCACTCCTCCACAACCTACCCCCTCTGATTCATCCACCCCTCATCCACCCAGCACAACCCCTCAACCCAGGCGAAGGCGAATAGTAATGCTTGCTCGCAAAATGATGGCAACTGGTGCTCTCTCAAGGAAATTGAACAAAAAATTAAAGGCAAGCCAAGCCTAAGATTCGGAGAACTCAGATGATTCGTTCCAATCTGCGAGTGAGGGGGAAGGAACTAGGTCTTCTGACTCTGGGAAGGCTCAAAACTTCTCTTCTGAGGTATGTTCTACTTTTGTTGAGAATGTAGACAATAGGTTTGTTCTGGTTGGTTCTGTTAGGAATGTGGAATTGCCTGAATCAAGAAGGAGAGGTGGTAAAAATAAAGGTGAAAAAGAAAAAGAGAGTGAGGGTGTGCGTAGTAATGTGAGGGGAAAAGGGAAAGAAGTGGTTGGTTCCTTACCCACTTCTGAATTGGTGGTACCAGCTATCTGTGGGGTTGATCGTGCAACTGAGGAAAAAAGTAGCAAGAAGACAGGGGGAAGTGGCTCAGGGGAGGCTGCTGAAGGGTTGGTTAGTCTTAGTTCACAGGCAGATGAATCTGGTTCATCTATTGAGGAGACCCTAGCAGACCTTCTGAAGAAAGTGGGTGCCAGCTATGATCCAAAGAAAAGGCGAACCACAACACCAAAAGCCCCTAGCACTGCCAAACCTTCCAAGAAAAGAAAGGCTTCTTCTCCAACAACTACTGAAATTCCCTTGCCAAAGGGGAGAGCCACAAGAAGTATGGTGAAACAGAGTGAGAGTGAATTACAAAAGGCTTTGGCTAAAAGCATGAAGTAGAGGATGGATAAAGGAAAAGCTAAGGTTGCAGAGCCTTCTGAGGCTGTTGAAGTTGAGGAGATGGAACAGGTCCATCATGGGGAACATACAACTGTGGAGGTTCAGACGCCCAAGCCTAAAAAGACCAGGACTTCTTCCAAGAAGTCTTCATCAGGGTCTAAAGCTGCCGAACCTTCATTGGCCAAGAGGACAAGGTCTGCAGTGAAAAAACAAACCAGTTAGAATTTTTGAGGGTGAAGAATGGAGTGGTGAAGACGAAAGTGAGTCTGATGGTGAACAAGACAAGCTGGCCAAGTTTGGCAATAGAAAAATTTTGAAGGGTAGATTGCTGAATGACTTGGTGGAACCAGGAATGGTTTGACTGGTTGATGCACTAGCTGTTCAGGGCTGGAAGGACATGGTCCTTCAGATGGATGGAAGGCTAGCCAGGAATGAAATCATTGAATTCGTGGCCAAGGCAGAGGTCAAGAATGGCAGTGTAACCAGCCAAGTGAAAGGGGTTCAAGTGACCTTCGATGCAGAAAAGCTGGGTGAGATTCTTGACATTCCTGCTGAGGGATAAATGACTATACTAGGCAAAAATGGCCAAGCCTGGATTCCCTTCCTCCTGCCCTTGAAATCACTAGGAGATTCTGTGATGTTGAGGAAGTAAATGAGGCCAAGTTTGTGCACAAGAGTGAAATGAAGCCACAACGCAAAGTCCTATTTGAATTTGTCAACAAGTGCCTACTGCCCAGGCAGGAGAGAAGGCACATTGCTAACTATATGGACTTAGTTCTGATGGAGTGTCTCGAAAGTGGCAGACAAATCAACTGGCCTGCATTCATCGTCAAGTTACTGGACAGGGTTATCAATGGCTTAAAGGCCCATGCTACTCCTTATGGGTTTATTCTGACTACTGTGCTTGATCGTTGTAAGGTGCCACTAAAGAAGTGGGAAATGGCTACAATCAAGGATCACTTTGGAATCAACACTTTGATTGCTTGTGACTATGAGGTCACTGCCATTCCTAATGAACCTGGTTCATCCAAGAAGACACCTATAAATAGCAAAGTCAGAGCTCTAGTGCAGGAGAGTGGGGCAAAGGATGCTGAGATAGCTAGGCTGAAGGCTTGCTTATTGGGGGTTGAATCTGAGAGGGATGCTCTCAGAACTGAGCTTACCAAGGAAAAGGAGAAGAATGAAGGCATTCTTCAAAATATGCTGAATCTTCTTCAAACCCAAAACCAACCCTCTAGCTCTTCCAATCCTTAGAACCTCTAGCCTTCATCTCCTGAACCTGTCTAGTACCACCAGTGGCCTAGATTAGGGATTTCTCTCTCTCTTTTGCTCATGTTTTGAATATTTTACTTTCTTTTTGTGGATTGTGGTAGCAACATATCCCCTATCAATGCAATTTACTATTTTTGCTCTTGTTGATTATTAATATTTCCTTTAATAGTTTGAATGTGTTTGCTTGATTACTGATGATTAAAACATGATTGAACTTGCAGTTGCCCCAGTGGCCATGAGTAATTGTTAAAATTCTGGGAATCACACTTTATTTATGCAACTTTTCGATGATGCCAAAAGGGGGAAGAGATATTGTGCTTTATATATTCTGAATAAGTGATGTTTATAACCTAATGAACCTGGTCCTTGATGATAAGTAAATTTTTCTAACTTTGTATTGATGAATAAGCTGAGTTCTGACAGGGCCTAAGTGAGGGAAAAGCACAGAGTTTGTCATCATCAAAAAGGAGGAATTTGTTGGCCCAAGTAAAGGTGAAGTTTTGAAGACCGACAAAAGGAACTCAGATATGAACCGGGTCCATCTTGTAAAGCACAGTTATAATCTACCCAAACATGTGAGATGCACGTGAGGAGACAAACCTTACTTATCAGAAAGTAATACCTCCTGATCAGGATCGAAAAGGTTGCATACTGGATAAGGAGAAAGACTCCTTACACAAAGAGAAAAACGGCTTAAGAAATGGATAGAGTTAGAGGATAAGACCAAGTAGAACTCTTCCACGAAGGAAGAGTAGCATCTGTATTCTAGTCAATCTCTAATTGCTAACTCCTTAAATATTAGTGTTGTTCTCTTTTACTGGCAATCCACATAAGCAGAAGTTAAATGTGAATTGAGAGCAACATAGCAAGGCAATTTTGCAAACAATTTATGTGTGATTCAAGCGTGCAATCTTGAAGCTACTTGAACCAGATAGAAGAACCAGTTCCAAGTGTCTATCTTTTATTCTAGTTCAATTATAGTAGGTGATTTTACATTGTACCGTTCAGCTGATTTAGAAACAATTGTATTAGGTACTTAGAGTTTTCAAGTTAGAGTTAACTTGAAGTTTTCGCAACAGTTGAGGCTGTGTGCCACAACGGGATTAGAGTTAATCCTAGATTTACAAAAGAGGTTTTGTAAATGCAGTTTTTGGCTCAGTGATTTTAGTGGAGAGTTTGGGAAAATCCTACTGGAAGGTAGGCCGTGGTTTTTTCCACCTTTTGATCTAGGTGTTTTCCACGTAAAATCTCTGTGTTCTTTATTTTCTTTATTTAGTTGGAACACATAGAAGAACCAGGTCCTTCTATAATTAAGTGAAGTGAAAATTGGGTACCACACAAATCACCCCCCCTCTCTTGTGTGTTATTGAAGTATAAAACATCTAGAATCAATTTGGAAGAATAAACTTCAAGATTTAAGCTATAACTTGGAAGAGTTAACCAAGTTTGACTTTTTAGCATTTGACCTCGAAAAGCAGTTCCGTCGGTTCCGTTAGCCGCATTTGGTGATTTTGGACTTAGAAGCGTATTCAGATTGTAATTTAGAGGTCCGTAGTTGAATTAGACTTGAAATGGCGAAAGTTGGATTTTTGGGAAGTTTGACCGGGAGTGACCTTTTTGATATCTGGGATGGATTCTGATTTCAGAAGTTGGAGTAGGCCCGTAATATCATATGTCACTTGTGTGCAAAATTTGAGGTCAATTGGACGTGATTTGATAGGTTTCGGCCTCGGTAGTAGAAGTTGAAATTTCAAAGTTCATTGATTTTGACTTGAGGTGCGATTCGTCGTTTCGAGGTTGTTATGCGAGATTTGAAGCCTCTAGTAGGTTCATTTCGTCATATGGAACTTTATTGCAAAATTTGGTGCTATTTTGGAGTTGATTTGATGTGGTTCGGACGCTTTAATGCGATTCTAAAAGTTCTTAAAGTTTATTTTGATCTTCATGGATTTTGGTGTTCGGTTTGTGCTTTTGGAGGTTATTTGAGGTATAGATCGCGTGAGCGAGTTCGTATCATGTTTTTGGGCTTGTGTGCATGTTTGGATTGGAGCCCCGAGTGCTCGGGTGAGTTGGTTTGGCTTCAGAGTGGTTCTGGACTTAGGAAAAATAGTTGGTGCAGCTGTTTTTGGAGCATGCCTCATATCTCGCAATTGCGAGGTTTGAGTTCACATTTGTAAACCCAGTGTTCGCATTTACGAAGTGCACCTAGGGATAGCTTCTTCGCATTTGTGATCATTTTGGTCGCATTTGTGGAGGGTCCATTGTTCGCAATTGTGATCTATTCATCGCAATTGCGGTGACAGCAGAAATGGGAAGACTTCGCAATTGCGACTGTTTCTTCGCATTTGCGGGATTCGCAAATGCAAATCACCAGGTCGCAAAAGCAACATCTACGACTGGACAAATAGCTGAAGAATGGGATTTTAGTTTATTCTCTCAAATTTTTAAACCTAGAAACCCTAGAGGCAATTTTCCCAAGAGCTCTTATTCTCGAATTCATTGGTAAGTGATTCTAACCTATTTTCTTTCAATCTTCCACTACATTTCATAAGATTTCAACCTAAAATCTAGGATTTTCATGGTAGAAATTGGGGATTTGGGTAGAATTAGGGATTTTTGTAAAATTAGAATTTAGACCTCAAATTCAGGTAGATTTCAAAACAATTTACTTAACCGGGCTCGGGGATGAATGGGTAATCGGGTTTTGGTCCGAATCTCGAGTTTGGACCAAGCGGGCCCAAGAGTTAACTTTTGTTGACTTTTTAATAATGACCTAAATTGAACCTCTTTCATTCGTGGGTAGTTCCTAAGGCTTATTTTGAATCATTTGGTTGATAAATTGCTAGATTTGGTTGGTTCAGAGGCTTGTTTGAAAGGCAAAGCCGTGGTTGAGCTTTGAGTCGATTTTGGAGTGAGGTCAGTGTCATGCTAACTTTGTTGAGGGAACTTTTCCTACTATTGACATTGTTTGCTACATGCGGGAGTGATACATATATGAGGTGACGAGCATATATGCATGTGTCAGGGTTAATCATGCTCGGGGTAGATTATGTTATAAATTGTGTCTTTGTAGAATTATTGTATGCACATTTGGTAAGGATGAGATGAATGCATGAAGGGTGTTGCCGTGCTAATTGACTTGACGCGTAATTATTTATATATGGTGTGGAAGAGATAAAAGCACGAAGGGTGTTACCGTGCCATTTGACTTGATATCTTGGATATACTTCTCACACTAGGAAAGATTATGAATTTTCTACTGTGACTTCTCCTAGTAATCGTTTACTGTCTCACATGGTTGGTTATGGTACTCTTATCTGTTATGTTCTTGAAATGTCTATACCGTTAGTCTAATGTACCGGTTATAACAGTAAGCATCTTTAAACTAAAAATCCTCGTCACTACTTCGACGAGGTTAGACAAGATACTTACTGGGTACATGGGGTAGGTTGTACTCATAGTACACTTATGCACCTTGCGTGCAGATTTTTCTCTGGGAGCAGAGCTGCTGAAGATGTTGGGAACTGAATCTGAAGATGTTCGTGCATTCCGGCTATAGCTGCCACTTGTCCTTGGTAGTTTTAGATTTTGCTAATATGTTTATGTAACTTTCAAACAGATCGTGTAATTATTTGTACCAACTTTATAAATTTCAAGTCTTAGAAGCTCATGATTTATACTACTAGTCCTTGGGTTAATATATAAATGTTCAGATAATTCTTCCCTATTTTTCTATAAATTTCATTGGGATTGTATTGACTGTTAGTTGGCTTACCTAGCGGGTCGAGTTAGGTGCCATCACGGCTAGTGATTTTTAGGTCATGACAGTAAAATATAATACCCGAGCGGAGAAATATAACACTACTATAATATTATAACTTGGTAGTATCAAGAGACTACTGCAACTACAAAAGAAATAACACCCTCTATTTTAAATACTTCACTATAATTTTACTCTCACTCTCTATTTATCTCACAGACTACAATTTATGGATTACTCCCTTTAACTCTCTCTGGCTTCTCTCAACTTTGTTGTACTTGAAATGAATAGTTGAAGCCTCCTTTTATAGGAGTGAGGAACCGTTCCTTCAACCAATCAAAGGATTGATTTAAAATTATGTTATTGAACATTTCCATAACATGGTTCACTATCCAAAACCAATTTGCACAAATTGGTTTTCCTATTTGTTTTTTGGTTGTTATTGCAACTTGTTATCATCTTTTTTTTTCTTTTTCTTTTACTTCCTTTTATTTATATGGGTTCCACAAATCTCCCCCCTTAATTTTGATTTTTCTTTTTTTGCCAAGTCTTGATCTCAGTCTCTGAAAGTTTTCAAACTTGAGAGGCTGTGAAAAGATATTCGTAGCTTGATCATGAAACATCAAATATTTTAGCTCGACTTCCTTATTGGAAACATATTGCTTTTGGTTGTAGCCTTTAGCCACAAGTCGTGCCTTGTATCTCTTCGTATCTCCATCAGCATTCTTCTTTATACCCATTTTACTCCAATTGCTCGATGACCCTTGGGAAGTGTTGTTAACTCCCAGATGTTATTCTTCTTTATTGACTTGTTCTCCTCCTGCATGGGTTGTCTCCACCTTTTGTTTGTAACAGCTACATCAAAGTTCATTGGTTCACTATCAGCAAAGAGACAATATAAAAAATCAAAATTAGTAACTCCTTATGTGCCAGCATAGAGCTCTTGAAGGAGATGCGACATTAGTTGGTGAAGAAGGAGATGCGCTTGTTCACAGGTTCCACGGTCTCTGGTTCTTCTTCATCACCAAAGTATGGAAGAAAATCATATGAAGTTTCTTCCTGAGCTTCCCAATTCCATGTCAATTCTTCATCAAATTCAACATCACGTCTCACCACCACCTTGTTGCTGCTTGGGTTGTATAACTTGTAGCCTTTTGAACTCGTATCATAGCCAACAAACACATGCTTGATACTTCGATCGTCAAGCTTTTCTCTCCCTTGCTGTGGCACATGAGCATAGGCTATGCTCCCAAAGGTTCTCAAATACTTAACACTTGGCTTTCTTCCACTCCATGCTTCTTGAGGGGTTTAATCTTTATCATATCTTGTTGGAGACTTGTTGTTTAAATATACTGCACAAGAAACAGCTTCGGCCATAAATTCCTTGGGCATGCTTTCAGCTTTCAGCATACATCTAGCCATATTGAGAATCGTTCGATTCTTTCTTTTTGCAACTCCATTCTGTTAGGGTGAATAAGGTACTGTTAGAGGCCGACGAATTCCATGAGACTGACAAAAGTGATTAAATTCTTTTGAAGTGAATTTGCCTCCTCTATCGGACCTTAAAGCTTTTATTTTATAGTCACTTTCTTTTTCCAAAGTACTATAAAAAAATTAAAACAGCAAAAGCTTCATATTTTTTGTTCAAGAAATAAACCCAAGTCGTTCTCCTAAAGTCATCAATGAAAAGCAGAAAATATTTACTTTTACCAAAGGAAGGTGGATTAATTAGTCCACACACATCAGTGTGAACAAGTTGGAGTGGCTTGGTTGCTCTTGACATGGACTCCTTCAGAAAACTCCTTCTTGCATATTTTCCAAGAAGACAAGCTTCACAAAACTGATTGGGAAGGTTGATTGATGGTATCCCATGGACCATGTTCTTTTCTCTCATTGATTTGAGCGCTTCAAAACTCAAGTGTCCAATTCGCATGTGCCAACATCAGGATTCATCATGCACATTAGCCTTCAAACACTTTGCATCAACTATCCTAAGCTTCAGAGAAAATAATCTATTCTTTGCCATATGCACTTTAGCAATTAGATTTCCACCTAAATTTCTAAGCCAAAGATGCATATTTTTCATGTGGATATCATATCCCTTTTCAAGAAGTTGGTCCAAACTTAGAATATTACTTTTTAATTTTGACACATAATAAACATCTTGAATTAACTTATGGCCACCATTTTTACAGAAGATCAGAATCCTACCTATCCCTTCGATTTGAACCTTTGAGGTATCTCCATTTTTAAAAAGTTGCTCCGGTGGCACTTCTTGTGTCTTTTTTATGTTTCTTTGTGAGCCTCTAAAGATCCCTCTAATTGCTCCACTATCATTGAGTCTAAATCTTTAGACTTCTCAATAGCACACACTACAAAATCAAATTTAGGTGTTAATGTGCGAAGGATCTTTTCTACCACACGGACATCTTCTATATCCTCCCCGTATCTTCTTAGTTGATTCATAGTAGCCCTCACGTTTGAACAATAATCCGAAATGCATCCGGATTCCTTCATTTTTAAAACTTCAAAATAAGTTGTTAGAGTTTGAAGTTTTAGCTTTCTCACCTTGTCAACTCCTAAGAGAGAATTTTGTAAAATCTCCAAAGCTTCCTTTGAGGTGGTAGCATCTGCAACCTTTTCAAACATTGCATCATCCAAAAATTGGTGGATGAGCGTGAGGGCTTGTTAGTCCTTCTTCCTTTTCTTTGCCCAGACATCTTTCTCACTTTGAGGCAGAGCTTCCTTATTATCGGGTTTTGCATACTCTCTGCCTACAATTTCTTACATACATAGACACCATTTCTCATAATTATCTTTTGTGAGACGGGGGTACTAAAAAGACAGTGGACCATTATTCGCCATGACTCTGATACCACATTGTTGGAAAAATAATATCCCGCCCAGGAATAATATCCATGATAAATCACAATTATATAAGAGAGTAACAATGACACCAAATATTTTTGACAGGGTAAAATACAATACCCGAGCGGAGCAATATAATACCGCTATAATATTACAACTTGGTAGTGTCAAGATACTACTACAACTTCAAAAGAAATAAATTCCTTTATTTTAAATATCTTAGTACAATATTACTCTCACTCTCTATTTATCTCACAAACTACAATCTGTGGATTACTCTCTTTAACTCTCACTGGCTTCTCTCGATTTTGGTGCACTTTAAATGAAGAGCTGAAGCCTCCTTTTATTGGAGTCAGGAACCATTCCTCCAACCAATCAAGGGGTTGGATTTACAATTATGTTATTGTAGATTTCCAAAACATGTTGCACCGTTCAAAACCAATTTGCACAAATTGGTTTTGCTATTTGTTTTTTGGCTGTTATTGCAACTTGTTGTCATCTTCTTTTTTTCCTTTTTATTTTACTTCCTTATATTAATAAGGGTCCCACACAGGTGACAAATCAATGATAAGAAGGAGCTACTTTCACTTAACAGAGGAAATCTTGGCAAAAAATCCTAATATTTGTGAATACAAATGGCACGACCCAAATTCCCTCTGTAGGATGTTGTGATGGCACCTAGTCTTAGGAACTAGGTAAGCCTAACATTAACTGAAATAATAACAATATTTAACTAATAACTGACAACAAAGAATAGAAATCTCTATACAATTGACAATCCTAGAACTGGTAGTGCAAGTAATAAGCTCTACTGAGTTTTGCTAAAAAGCCTACAAATACAATTGTTTCGAAATAGAGATAAAACATTGCAAAATACAATATCAGAAGGTGACTCCGAAGCCTGAGAACGCACCAGCAGGTTTACCTTGAGTCTCCACAGTGGATCCGTACGACTAGCTAATGATCGACTTACTCCGAGGTACCTGGATCTGCACAAAAATGTGCAAAAGTGTAGTATGAGTACACCACATCGGTACCCAGTAAGTATCAAGACTAACCTCAATGAAGTAATGACGAGGGACAGTAAAGACACCTACTGGTCTGAATAACCTGGACAAGTATAGGTATAGAACTAATAGAGTATGATATCTCTACAAAACTACGTATGATGATAACAATAATACGGTACATGCAAAATGAAATAGAAGCAACAATTAGCAGCGGAACACAACAAGTAATAACACAGACGAGCAAGCTGAACACAGTTAGAATTTGGTGAAAACAGATAAATGAAAGACAAGTAGCAACTCGATAAGAATAACCACCGTCATGCCAGGTCTATCCAATAATCTCCACAAGGAATCAAACCTCAATATATTCACAAGTCACGGGTCCCAATTCGTGAACCCTAAACACTTGGCATCTTGTGCCCTCATTTTAACTAATAACCGCACGGATGACACACGTGCCAGTAGAAACATTCTCACATGGGAGGTAAATACATGAGGGAGTATAGCAATGATAAAAAACAGCAACATCCATGTTCTTAAACTCACAGGGGTGATTAACTACGTGTATGCTTGCGCAAGTGTTCTAACACAGTTCAGGCCAACTAGTAAGAGTAGAGAAAATAAATGTCACGTAAGAATGATTTCCACAATTTGCAAAAGGAAAGACTCACATAGGTTAGGCACGTCACTATACAGATATCAACAACAACAATGCCCCCCAGGCCATCACAAGTCATCACGATCAATCCCTGACATAGCCCACCTTCTCTCGCCACGTGCGCAATAATAAAGTAAATGCCCACCTTGTCTTGCCACATGCGCAACACACAGATATAGCCCTCTTTGTCACGTCGCATGTGCATAAACAATAGTAATAATAGCACGGAAGAAACCTCATTCAAACACCCGAAAAAATTCTCCCAACAATATCACGTGCCAACAAACAATAGAATGGCCTTCACAACATGAGCCCATATTCCACAACATTTCCTCTAAACAGTTTCAATACCACAACTGTGCATAGACCTCGGCTCCGCAAACTGAGTACAATAGCAACAACAACAGCAATACATGAGAATACGGCAAGTAAATCATCTCACGAGCTTTAGAACGCAAAGAAAAGGTAGAACAAGCTCACAAAGAATAAACACAATAAAGAATACTAATCACAATAAGAGTAGCTCAACAAGGGAGAATTAATTCCAAACAAGGATGAGGCAACTGTGATAAAGGATAACTAACTTCTTTCAGGTTTGAGAAATTTACGGAAACATTACAGCAACTTAATTAAGGATAAGCAACTAAAAAGATAGCATGGTAATTGAAGAGGCAACATTTTCAGTTAAGGCACACGAGAGTCAAATAGGCAATAAGGGTGGAACATGAAATAATTAATTCCAATTAAAACACGTAGAGGTGAAACTAGTAAATGGGGAACTTAACATAACAAAACAACTTCATATCTAATGAACATGAGAACCTAAGAGCCCTAGAAGGTCAACTTTCCACAAATAAGACCGAACACGTACTCGTCACCTCGCGTACACGGGCTTCACATTACACAATTAGCATAAAAGACTCAAATCCTAAGGGGTAGTTCCCCCACACGAAGTTGGGCAAGATACTTACCTCAAAGAAGATAGACCGTCACCCTAAAATGAACTGATAGGTGACAAGTACCTTGGTCATACGTACTTTGTTGTATATTTTGATGATCTAACAAACTTGCTATCAAGAACTAGATTAGGAACCTATCACACATTCTCAAGACCTTAAGATCACAAGGTTCCAGATTGGGTTACGATTCAATTCCTTAGACTAGAAGGAACAGCTGAGGGAACAGGTCCCTACCAGTTCACGAGGTGACTGTACAAAGTCAACTCTCCAGCTGGAAAAGTTGCTGCCTACACACGCTGCAGTACAAGACCAGTGCAGCAGTCAACATTCCGTGGAAGACTTTTTACCTACATTGTAAGTGATGTCATACATGTATTAATACAATAAAGGAAGGCAAAACACTTTACTTGAAGACTAGGAGTTTTCTCAAGCTCTCTCACGTGATCATCTAGCAAGCAACTCTCAAATGCTTCAAGAACAAAGAACAAAACAACTATGGAACAGCTCCCACATCGAGTTATTGTATGTCCTTAGTTGAATTGTAGCTTTGTTAATGTTATTACATCTAACTCCTACTTAGCTTACTAAGAAGTAGTGTGTAGGAAACCCTTTGTAAATCTTAAACCTGTGTGTGGAGTCTTGGCTAGAGTTAGTGAGGGATTAAGAGGTTAATTCCTAGGTAGCATAGGTTGTAATCTAAAAGTTTCTCAGTAGTGAATTTGAAATCCTACAAGGGTAGGTCGTGGTTTTTAATCCCGTTGAGCTGGGAATTTTCCACCTAAAGTTCCTCGTGTCAATTATTTACTGCAGTGTGCGTGTGTTCTATTGAACCTGATAGAGAACCTGGTTCTCTATAGAGTTTGGTGGACCCTTATATTTTATCAATTGGTATTAGAGCGGGTTCTTTCTATCAGGATAACACCTAGAAAGGATCCTCTTGGCTCCTCCTCCAAACTTCGAAGAAGGCCAGTCTACTTACAGGCCACCTAGGTTCAATGGACAGTATTATGGATGGTGGAAAACTAGGATGCCCGACTTCATCATGGCTGAAGATTATGAGTTACGGGATATTATATTTGATGGACCCTTTGTCCTTATGAAGAACCTTGGCGAACCAACTGTAGCCATTCCCAACACAAGGAAGGAATTCAATGGCGCTGATCGAAAGGCCATGGAGAAAAACTTTCGTGCAAAGAAAATTCTTGTTTGTGGGATAGGTCCTGCTGAATACAACAGGATATCGGCATGTCAATCAGCACAAGAAATATGGGAAGCCTTGCAGAGTGCTCAAGAGGGAACAACACAGGTGAAGCAATCCAAAATTGACATGCTCACCACTGAATATAAGCTCTTCAGAATGAAGGATGACGAATCCATCCAAGATATGCACACTCGATTAACCTCCTTCATTAATGAGCTTCATTCTCTCGGTGAAATCATTCCTAGAAACAAGCTCGTCAGAAAAATCCTTAGTGTACTGCCCAGTTCTTGGCAAAGCAAAGTAAACGGCTTCACAGAGGCGAAGGACTTGCAGACACTGGCCATGGACGAACTTGTTGGAAACTTGAAAACTTATGAGATGAAGAAGAAGAAGAAGGACAATGAAAGAAGAGTGCCCAAAAGAGAGAAGAACCTGGTCCTTAGGACAGACAGCAATGACTCAAGTGGTGAAGATGGTGATATGGCTTACTTGACAAGAAGATTCCAGAAGATGGTTTGCAAGAATGGAGGCATTCCAAAAAAGGAAAGTTCTAGCAAGTCAAGAAATTATGACCATTGTCATAAATGTTGCAAGCTAAGACACTTCAACAAGGATTTTCCTCTCCTAAAGCAAGACAAGTACAACAACAATTTTGACAAAGCAGCCAAGAGGAACCCGGTTCCTGATAAACGCTTCAAGAGAAAAAATGATGCTGACGATGCTGTAAAGCAAGCTCTTGCTGCATGGGGAGACTCCTCCAGCGAATCTGAAGAAGAAAACGATCATGACGGTAGTTCAATGATGGCAGTGGAAAATGAAACAACTGAGTATGATTCAGTCTTTGCCTTAATAGCTCAATCTAATGACGATGAAGATGACGACGGTGATGAGGTAAATTTTCTGAATGTTCAGAGAAATCTGAAATCTTACTCCCTAAAAAGCTCATGTTATTAGCAAATGTATTAATTGATGCTTACCATAGTCTTATAAATGACAAAGATGCATTGACTATGGAGTTAGGGGAAGCTGAACAAGCTAGAGATGACCTAGTAGTAGTTGTAGTTGATTTGAAAGAAACAATAAAGAACCTAAAAATTAAAGGGATGCCTTAGATGAGAAAATTGCCAGTATAGAACATGAAAAAGATGACCTAATGGTTGTGGTGGTTGACCTAAAAGAAACCATTGAGTGTGTAAGTAAAGAAAAAAAATGACCCGACCGGTCATGTTGAGATTTTGCACTTTGCTCGCCAAATATCGGGCATGGCTAGCCCCGTATTATGTATTGTGACTAATGTAAATCGTCGGTTTTGGCTTTCAGGTTAATCGGAATAGATATGGAAGGATGATTCCGAGCTTGAAGCTTTAAATTTAAAAGGTTTGACTCAGTCTTGACATTTTAGTATTTGATCTCGGATTTGGATTTTTATGATTTGGTTAGCTCCGTCAGGTGATTTGGGACTTAGGAGCGTGATAGGAATGTGTTTTGGAGGTCCGTGGTAGATTTAGGCTTGAATTGGCGAAATTAGAATTTTGGCATTTTTCGGTTGATAGGTGAGATTTTTATATAGGGGTCGGAATGGAATTCAGGGAATTGTAGTAAGTCTGTTGTTTCATTTGGGATGTGTGTGCAAAACTTCAGGTCATTCGGACGTGGTTTGATAGACTTTTTGATCAAAAGCGGAATTCGGAAGATTTTTGGAACCTTAGGCTTGAATCCAATGGGATTTGGTTGATTTGATGATGTTTGAGGTGTTTTGAAGATTGGTATAAGTGTGGATAGTGGTATATGACTTGTTTGTGCTTTTGGTTGAGGTACCGGGGGCCTCGGGGTGATTCCGGATGGTTGACGGAAGATTTTGAGTTGGGTTTGGCAGCTGAAGTTTTTCATTTGCTGTCATAACCGCACCTGCGTCTAGGGGACCGCAGGTACGGACTCGCAGAAGCGGATATGGAGCCGCAGAAGCGGCCTTAGGCGAAGTGAGAGAAGGCGTAGATGCGGGATGTGATCCGCACCTGCGGGCCCGCGGATGCGAAACCTGGGTCGCAGGTGCAGAAATGGGACTTAAGTGAGTAACCGCAAAAGCGGTGCTTTGACCGTAGAAGCGGTAGATGCGACCATTTTGCCGTAGGTGCGGTTTTGCTGGGTCAGAATATGTTTATTTCACCCTTCGCGATTTTGAGTGGTTTTTCATAGCATTTCAAACGGGAAGAAGCTTTGGAGAGCTAATTGAAGGGAGAATTCAAGAGGGCTTCTTAGAGGTAAGGTCCTTGGTCCCTAAAGTTGTTTTTATGATGATTTTTGAGGGTATAAGCTTGAATTATATGGGAAAATCAGTAGCAAATTGGAAGTTAGGGCTTGGAAATTGGAGACCTAAATCTAGGGATTTGAGGGGTCGTTGTGGTCGGATTTTGATGTATTTGATATGTATGCCTTCGTGAGAGTGTAAGGATTCTAGTTTTGTGATTTGTATCGGATTCCGAGACGTGGGCCCGAGGGTCGGGTTTGGTCAATTTCGGGATTCTTGATGTAAATTGGCTATTTTTGAGTGGGCTTTGTTCCCTTAGCATATTTTGATGGTATAAATCTGTTTTGGATAGATTTGGAGCATCCGGAGGCTGATTCGAGAGGCAAAGGCATCGCGGGCTAGAGTTTGGACCGGATAGAGGTAAGTAATGAATGTAAATACTGTCCTGAGGGTATGAAACCCCGGATTTTACATGGTTGTGCTACTTGGAGGTGACACACACGCTAGACGACGAGCGTGGGGTCGTGCACCGTTGGGGATTGTGACTTGGTCCATCCCGTTCGACAATTAAGTTGCGTATTTTACTTGAAAACTATTTGATATTGTTATATTTTGGAAAATATTATTGTGTTTGGTGCTAAATGTCGTGTTTGGGCCTTGTGCCGATTGTCTCGACCCTTAGGGGATTTTACTACCGTTTTACCTCACTGTTTTGGTTTAATGTTTACACTCAGTCATGCTATATTCTTACTGGTTTCATAACTCGGTTTTATTCACTCCTTTTGATTTCATAAATGATTTTGAGCCGAGTAGTTATTTTACTGTCAGCCCGAGGGGCTTGAGTGAGATCTGACTGAGTGAGGCCGAGGGCCTGTGTGGTGAGGATATCATGGGATCGGGCTGCGCGCCGCAGCATGTGGTACTGATTTGTAATATATGAGAGGCCGAGGGCCTGATTTATTATGCCACGAGGTGGCTTGTGATTGATATGAGGCCGAGAGCCTGTTTGACTATGCCACAAGATGGCTTGTTATTGTGCTTGGGCCGTAAGGGGCCCCTCCCGGAGTCTGTACACCCCCAGTGAGCGCGGGTACCCAGTGTGAGTGATGTATTGTAGCCCAAGGGGCTGTTGTTGATTCATATTGAAACTCGAGGGGCTATTCTTGATCCATGTTCCCCGAGGGGCGGTTCTTGATTTATGTTATGCCCGAGGGGCTGATTACGAGTGTTTGTGAGGTAGCCCGAGGGGCTAATTACAAGTGATTGTGAGGTAGCCCAAGGGGCTGGTTCTGTTGATATTGTGCCCGAGGGGCGGTTTATGGTACATGTTTTGCCCGAGGGGCTGTTTACGTTTCTATCATTTTTATTCACTGTTTTATCACTCGTTTTAAACTATTGAAAGTTGTTTTTAAAAGGGTTTACCGAAACTGAGTATGATTTACGAAGTAAACGATTTCTATACTGTTTTGGAAATGTACTGCTTTTGTTATAGCGTTATGACGTGGCTTACATGGTTTTTTACTGCTCAGCTTTCATTTACTTTTATTACTTACTGAGTTGGTGTACTCACATTACTCCCCGCACCTTGTGTGTAGATTCAGGTAGTTCTGAACCCGGTAGCGGGTGTTGATTTCTCAGTGGCAAAGTCACTGGAGTTAGCAAGGTAGCTGCCCAACGTTCGCAGCACTGCTTTCCTCCCTTTTGTCTTCCTTAGATTGTATTTAGTACATTTTAGACTCCATGTTGTATTCAAACCTTAGTAGATGCTCGTGACATGTGACACCCCGATGTCGGGCTTGGGTATTTATTCCGCACTGTTCATTTAGACTTACATTATGAGATTTCTGATTAATTAAAGGCCTAAAAATGATTGTTATTGATTATATGGTTAATTCAGGAGTTGTGTCGGCTGGCCTAGTTTCACGATAGGTGCCATCACGACCGAGTCGGTTTTAGGGTCGTGACAGAGTTGCTATCATTGAGCAAGAGAGAGATGACCTAGTAGTGGTGGTAGTAGACTTGAAGGAGACAATTGAGGAACTCAAAATGGAAGGTAGGCCTGGAAACTCTGAAAAGGGAAAGGAAGTTGTGAGTGAGGCTCACATTAAGCTTGAAAATGAGTTAAATTTGGTGAAGATCAGTCTGTGTGCTGAGCTTGTGAAAAACAAATAGCTTCAGGAAGAACTAGGGAAAGTGAAGAGTGATCTTAAAAAATCGCTTAAATGGACCTAGTCCTCTGATGCTATTACTGCCAAGTACACCAACAACGGGGAAACAGACACCCGTTTTTGTCACGACCTCTTATGTGCTCTGGTACCACTTTTGTCACGACCCAAACCAATGGGCCGCAACAGACACCTGGTACTTTACTCAACCGAGTATTTACGTAACGTATCTCTCGTATCATACTATCACAGGTAAATGAGCCAGAAAGGCTGTCGTGAGATAAGTAGAATAAAACATGGGAAATACTCAACATAGAACGACCCAGCCTGATATAAAAACTTACATACGTGACATATGAGCCAATAAGGCCAACATGATCATTTGTGAACTCAAAACATAAGCCGACAAGGCCATACAAGTATCTGTATACATGACATCTGTCTACAAGCCTCTAAGAGTAGATAAATAGCACAAAGGTCAGGACAGGGCCCCGCTATACCAATCAATAGATGTCCTAATTATACTGACCAAACAAACAACTCCGGAGCAAATGGACCGCACCAACACCTCCCGCTGAGCTGATAGCCTACTTGGAGGACTCTCAACCTGTCTATCGGAACCTGCGAGCATGAAATGCAGCATCCCCAGGCAAAAGGGACGTCAGTACAAATAATGTACCGAGTATGTAAGGAACGAAAATCAGTAAATAATAGACATGAGAGAAACATGGAGTAAAAGACTCAACATGTAAGTCTGGATAACTCTGTAAATCATGAAATACTTATAGTGTCATGCATATGCGTATGAATGTCATGTCGTGCATAGATACATGTGTTCATAACATCATCAAGCCTCTGAGGGCATCCCATCATATCATCTCGGCCACTGTGGGCAAAATCATCAGCGTATACCAGCTGATCAGGTGGTGGTGCGTATATAATGTCGTAACCTTTTCCCATATCCCATATACATATATATACATATATACGTGTATATACCTCCATCTGGTCATGGGTCAATGTACATGAATGCAATGCATGAGAAGTACGCCAATAACATCTTTCGGAGTGTCATAAGATCATTTTGCCTTTGATTAATATTATGAAATAAACTTTATCAACTTACGTATTTTCTAACACCCATGAGCAGATGATAGAATAATATGACACATGGGGAATCAAGAACATAAGCATCTCTAGTATTTATATGATTAGAGTCATTTATGGAAATGGTGCATTTGCTCATTGTGTCGTATAGATCATGCCAAAAAGAAAGAAGGGATAGCCTTAGCATACCTAGAGTAGGGAAAAATCCGTTGCTAATTTTCTAAGAAGTCTCGTAGTATATCCTTGGACAAATTCTTTTGCTTAAGGCTCGTTACTTGGAGGTTGGAGGTAAGCATCTCCATGCTATATATTAAAGAAGCCTATTGTTGAATTTTTTATCCTAATCTTATGTGACTTTTGAAGAATTTGAGAAGTCTTGCATGCTTTCGCTAAAGCACTCACTTTCCATTCCTTATAATTGTGATTTTGAGAGCCTTTTATGACTTAGCCAAGAGTCCCTTTCAAGATGACACCTAGCCTCATAACACGTTAGTCACTTTTTGCTTGATGAAGGCTTTACACATGCTGCCACGTTAGGAGAATTTAAACTTATCCAAATTATGCTTAATTAATTGATTAATCTCCCACTTAAAATTAATAATTACCCAATTATCCACATAATTAAGAATTATCTCAACTTACTTAAAATATTACTCAGTTTTAACATACCTTGTACATCTTACTATTATGGTCATGTGGTACTTTGTATGGCACTAATCTATAAATACCGGGTATTAAAGCTCGGACCGTATTTTATCCCAAATTGACAAACTTCGATGAAACTCATTTTCTTTGATTTGCTTTCCCTCTCACCTTCACGAATTTACTTATCCCTTGTTTGAAATAGCATAATACTTATAATACCAAAATAATTTCATTCTCGAGCTTACGTCGATTAACTTACGATGAAACTTTAACGTATAAAAATGCGGGATATAACATCTCATTTCCGAGCTTTCATCAATTTATTTATGGCGTACTCTCACGTACGAAAATATGGGGTGTAACACTGATTATGCAGATTGATAGGAAAAGCACGTCTGAAATGGGACATTCTCTGGGTCCTTGTCTTATCTCATGGGGTTCAAGGAAGAAAAATTCAATATAATTTCAACAGCTGAAGTAGAATATGTGGCAGCCGCCTCTTGCTATGCTCAAATGTTGTGGATCAAGCAACAAATTGGAAGACCTTGGAGTNTCATCAGGGTCTAAAGCTGCTGAACCTTCATTGGCCAAGAGGACAAGGTCTGCAGTGAAAAACAAACCAGTTAGAATTGCTGAGGATGAAGAATGGAGTGGTGAAGACGAAAGTGAGTCTGATGGTGAACAAGACAAGCTGGCCAAGTTTGGCAATAGAAAATTTTGAAGGGTAGATTGCTGAAAGACATGGTGGAACCAGGAATAGTTTGACTGGTTGATGCACTAGCTGTTCAGGGCTGGAAGGACATGGTCTTTCAGATGGATGGAAGGCTAGCCAAGAATGAAATCATTGAATTTATGGCCAAGGCAGAGTTCAAGAATGGCACAGTTACCAGCCAAGTGAAAGGGGTTCAAGTGACCTTCGATGCAGAAAAGCTGGGTGAGATTCTTTGACATTCCTGCTGAGGGATATGATGACTATTCTAGGCAAAGATGGCCAAGCCTGGATTCCCTTCCTCCTGCCCTTGAAATCACTAGGAGATTCTGTGATGTTGAGGAAGTGAATAAGGCCAAGTTTGTGCACAAGAGTGAAATGAAGCCACAACACAAAGTCCTATTTGAATTTGTCAACAAGTGCCTACTGCCCAGGCAGGAGAGAAGGCACATTGCTAACTATATGGACTTAGTTCTGATGGAGTGTCTCAAAAGTGGTTGAAAAATCAACTGGCCTGCATTCATCATCAAGTTACTGGACAGGGTTATCAATGGCTCCAAGTCCCATGCTACTCCTTATGGGTTTATTCTGACTACTGTGCTTGATCGTTGTAAGGTGCCACTAAAGAAGTGGGAAATGGCTACAATCAAGGATCACTTTGGAATCAACACTTTGATTGCTTGTGACTATGAGGTCACTGCCATTCCTAATGAACCTGGTTCATCCAAGAAGACACCTATAAACAGCAAAGTCAGAGCTCTAGTGCAGGAGAGTGGGGCAAAGGATGCTGAGATAGTTAGGCTGAAGGCTCGCTTATTGGAGGTTGAATCTGAGAGGGATGCTCTCAGAACTGAGCTTACCAAGGAATAGGAGAAGAATGAAGGCATTCTTCAAAATATGCTGAATCTTCTTCAAACCCAAAACCAACCCTCTAGCTCTTCCAAGCCTTAGAACATCTAGCCTTCATCTCCTGAACCTGTCTAGTACCACCAGTGGCCTAGATTAGGGATTTCTCTCTCTCTTTTGCTCATGTTTTGAATATTTTACTTTCTTTTTATAGATTGTGGTAGCAACATATCTCCTATCAATGAAATCTACTATTTTTGGTCTTGTTGATTGTTAATATTTCCTTGAATTAAGGTTTTAACGAGGCACTTTATCTGTTGAATAGACATTCGAGGGGGAGTGTTATAAATAGAATTCTATTTAAGGTGAATGTCTATATTTTGGAGAGATCTTAGGGTTTGTTACTTGGTGGCTAAGTCACTTTCTCCCTATAAATAGAGGGTTCTATTCCATTGTAATTCATCCCAAAATCAATAAGAATTCTCTCTCTCTACTTTTCTCTGCAGTACTCTTCTTCTTCTTTTATTGTTTCATAACATAGACCTTTTTGTTAAACTAGTTAAATAAGAAGATTTAAGGCAAATCCTAGCCAAAGATAATTTATCCTAGATCTGAGATAGAAGATAAGAATAAATTTTGGTTATAGTCACGATTGAATTCCATAATGTAAGAAAAGGATGATTGCTCCAATAATATTAAATGATAGCGAAGAATACATAAATGAAAAGAGTTACCATTCTTGAACAAGGCTGACCTCCATACATTTGACATAGTTAAATTACAGATGAATATCGAGATTCTAAATTCTTTTCTCCTTTCTTCTCGGTGAGGAGCTTGAGATGAAGGTCCATATTCATCTTCAGAGATATGTATGTATGTGTGTGTGTTCCTCTCAGCCCCCTTTTTGTTACTCTCTCTCATGATATTTATACAAAACTACTTTCTTTACCCAGCGATCCTTAACCGGAGTGCCTATGTTCTTGAAATATCCTGTAGAATATTCCTCTAGTGAGGCCGAGGGCCTGTGTAGTGACGATATCATGGGATCAGGCTGTGCGCCGCAGCATGTGGTACTGATTTGTAATATATGAGAGGCCGAGGGCCTGATTTATTATGCCACGAGGTGGCTTGTGATTGATATGAGGCCGAGAGCTTGTTTGACTATGCCACAAGATGGCTTGTTATTACGCTTGGGCCGTAAGGGGCCCCTCCCGGAGTTTGTACACCCCCAGTGAGCGCGGGTACTTAGTTGAGTGATGTATTGTAGCCCAAGGGGCTGTTGTTGATTCATATTGATGCTCGAGGGGCTATTCTTGATCCATGTTGCCCGAGGGGCGGTTCTTGATTTATGTTTTGCCCGAGGGGCTAATTACGAGTGTTTGTGAGGTAGCCCGAGGGGCTAGTTACAAGTGATTGTGAGGTAGCCCGAGGGGCTGGTTCTGTTGATATTGTGCCCGAGGGGCGGTTTATGGTACATGTTTTGCGCGAGGGGCTGTTTACGTTTCTATCATTTTTACTCACTGTTTTATCACTCGTTTTAAACTATTGAAAGTTGTTTATAAAAGGTTTTACCAAAACTGAGTATGATTTACGAAGTAAACGATTTCTATACTGTTTGGATAATGTACTGCTTTTGCTGTAGCGTTATGACGTGGCTTACGTGGTTTTTTATTGCTCAGCTTTCATTTACTTTTATTACTTACTGAGTTAGCGTACTCACATTACTCCCCACACCTTGTGTGGATTCAGGTAGTTCTGAACCTGGTAGCGGGTGTTGATTTCTCAGTGGCAGAGTCATTGGAGTTAGGAAGGTAGCTGCCCAACGTTTGCAGCACTGCTTTCCTCCCTCTTGTCTTCCTTAGATTGTATTTAGTACATTTTAGACTCCTTGTTGTATTCAAACCTTAGTAGATGCTCGTGACATGTGACACCCCGATGTCGGGCTTGTGTATTTATTCCGCACTATTCATTTAGATTTACATTATGAGATATCTGATTGATTAAAGGCCTAAAAATGATTGTTATTGATTATATGGTTAATTCGGGAGTTGTGTCGGCTGGCCTAGTTTCACGATAGGTACCATCACAACCGGGTCGGTTTTAGGGTCGTGACAGAGTTGCTATCATTGAGCAAGAGAGAGATGACCTAGTAGTGGTGGTAGTAGACTTGAAGGAGACAATTGAGGAACTCAAAATGGAAGGTAGGCCTGGAAACTCTGAAAAGGGAAAGGAAGTTGTGAGTGAGGCACACATTAAGCTTGAAAATGAGTTAAATTTGGTGAAGATCAGTCTGTGTGTTGAGCTTGAGAAAAACAAATAGCTTCAGGAAGAACTAGGGAAAGTGAAGAGTGATCTTAAAAAATCGCTTAAGTGGACCTAGTCCTCTGATGCTATTACTGTCAAGTACACCAACAACGGGGAAACAGACACCCGTTTTTGTCACGACCTCTTATGTGCTCTGGTACCACTTTTGTCACGACCCAAACCAATGGGCTGCAACGGTCACCCAGTACTTTACTCAACCGAGTATCTACGTAACGTATCTCTCATATCATACTATCACAGGTAAATGAGCCAGAAAGGCTGTCGTGAGATAAGTAGAATAAAACATGGGAAATACTCAACATAGAACGACCCAGCCTGATATAAAAACTTACATACGAGCCTATAAGGCCAACATGATCATTTGTAAACTCAAAATATAGGCCGACAAGGCCATACAAGTATCTGTATACATGACATCTATCTAGAAGCCTCTAAGAGTACATAAATAGCACAAAGGTCAGGACAGGGCCCCGCTATACCAAATAATAGATGTCCTATTTATACTGACCAAACAAATAACTCCGGAGCAAATGGAGCGCACCAACACCTTTCGCTGAGCTGATAGCCTACTTGGAGGACTCTCAACCTGTCTATCGGAACCTGCGGGCATGAAATGCAGCATCCCCAGGCAAGAGGGACGTCAGTAAAAATAATGTACCGAGTATGAAAGGAACGAAAATCAGTAAATAATAGACATGAGAGAAACATGGAGTAAAAGACTCAACATGTAAGTCTGGATAACTCTGTAAATCATGAAATACTTCTAGTGTCATGCATATGCGTATGAATGTCATGTCGTGCATAGATACATGTGTTCATAACATCATCAAGCCTCTGAGGGCATCCCATCATATCATCTCGGCCACTGTGGGCAAAATCATCAACGTATACCAGCTGATCAGGTGGTGGTGCGTATATAATGCCGTAACCTTTTCCCATATCCCATATACATATATATGCATATATACGTGTATATACCGCCATCTGGTTATGGGTCAATGTACATGAATGCAATGCATGAGAAGTACGTCAATAACATCTTTCGAAGTGTCATAAGATCATTTTGCCTTTGATTAATATTATGAAATAAACTTTATCAACTTCTGTATTTTCTAACACCCATGAGCAGATGATAGAATAATATGACACATGGGGAATCAAGAATATAAGCATCTCTAGTATTTATATAAATAGGTCATTATGAAATGGTGCATTTGCTCATTGTGTCGTATAGATCATGCCAAAAAGAAAGAAGGGATAGCCTTAGCATACCTAGAGTAGGGAAAAATCCGTTGCTAATTTTCTAAGAAGTCTCGTAGTATATCCTCGGACAAATTCTTTTGCCTAAGGCTCGTTACTTGGAGGTTGGAGGTAAGCATCTCCATGCTATATATTAAAGAAGCCTATTGTTGAATTTTTTATCCTATTCTTATGTGACTTTTGAAGAATTTGAGAAGTCTGCATGCTTTCGCTAAAGCACTCACTTTCCATTCCTTATAATTGTGATTTTGAGAGCCTTTTATGGCTTAGCCAAGAGTCCCTTTCAAGATGACACCTAGCCTCATAACACGTTAGTCACTTTAGGCTTGATGAAGGCTTTACACATGCTGCCACGTCAGGAGAATTTAACCTTATCCAAATTATGCTTAATTAATTAATTAATCTCCCACTTAAAATTAATAATTACCCAATTATCCACATAATTAAGAATTATCTCAACTTACTTAAAATACTACTCAGTTTTAACATACCTTGTACATCTTACTGTTATGGTCATGTGGTACTTTGTATGGCACTAATCTATAAATACCGGGTATTAAAGCTCGGACCGTATTTTATCCCAAATTGACAAACTTCGATGAAACTCATTTTCTTCGATTTGCTTTCCCTCTCACCTTCACGAATTTACTTATCCCTTGTTTGAAATAGCATAATACTTATAATACCAATATAATATCATTCTCGAGCTTACGTCGATTAACTTACGATGAAACTTTAACGTATAAAAATGCGGGATATAACATCTCATTTCCGAGCTTTCATCAATTTATTTATGGCGTACTTTCACGTACGAAAATATGGGGTGTAACACTGATTATGCAGATTGATAGGAAAAGCACGTCTGAAATGGGACATTCTCTGGGTCCCTGTCTTATCTCATGGGGTTCAAGGAAGAAAAATTCAATATCACTTTCAACAGCTGAAGTAGAATATGTGGCAGCCGCCTCTTGCTATGCTCAAATGTTGTGGATCAAGCAGCAAATTGGAAGACCTTGGAGTATACGCTGAATGTGTACCACTCTTGTGCGACAATACAAGTGCTCACAATCATGACTAAAACATTCCAACTCAAGCGGGCCAAATACATTGATTGCCGAAGATCAAGGAACTACATCTTCACCAAAGCCTGGAGAAGAAAACATTCTGAGAAAAATAACCTGGCACTGGGGTTGATAAAACCCAACTGAGGACCTGGTTCCCCATGATTGGTTATGAAAGTCATATACAGGTAAAAGTTAGATAAAGTATTTTCTGGCCAAGACTCAATTCTATACAGGTACATGTAGACACGCATGATGACTACAGAGCAACTGTTGTAGTGCATACTGGTAAAAGGGGTTAAACTCACTTTCAAGACTTGTCAGGGAACCTGGTTTTCTTGATACAGGTTAGTAGCTTCTTTGTTCTCTTATACGCAATTTAAAATGGACAAAAACAATGCCACACATCAACGGGTCAGACTCTTTAAGTTGTGTCTTTTCATCCAAAGCGTCTCACCTTTTCTGAACGTTACAACTCCCCAAGCAAAATTTGCCGCCGTTTCAGAACCGGTTCCTCACCATAAATAAGTCTATCAACATCACAACTCTTCACTTCCAAATTCAAAACCTCCTGTTTGTCTTCTGTCTTCTCAATACACAAACTCTTCAAGTACAACTTCACCATGTCGGAAAATCAAGTAACCCCCAGTGTACCCGACAGTTCTCTAAGTGAGTCCACACCAGTTAGAACTCCAGCGGTAGACTCCTTCCCAAACACAACCACCAATCCAAATCCTAAAGAAGAGTCTCCTCCACACTCCATTCCCTCTCCTACCCACTCCGACTCTGTTCCTTATCACAGTCAAGAGAAGATGACTCCGAGCAAGTCTGAGAATGCCTGTCCTCCTCCAGTCTCACCGGTCAATCAGAGTGAACAGGGTGAACAGAGTGAACAGGGGGACTTGGTTTAAAGGAAAAATCAAGAAACATCAACTCTTTCCATGAATGAGCCCTCTAGTGAAAATCCAGTGATCAGTGATGAAAAGGTTGAGACAACAATGACAGGTTGTGATTCTACAGGCATCACTCCTCTTTCTGTTGATATTTCCATAAAACCACAAGAAGAGGAGGGAATAAAATATGCTCTCCATTGCTTCAGAAAGGGTTGTTGTAGAAGAAGGTGGATGAGGGCCTGAGTCTCAGGGGGAAGAGCCTCAGTTCACAGAAGAAAGGGGAGTTATCGTACCATTTGAACAACCAACCCAAGATGATACTCCTGTGGTCCCAAGTGATGAACCTTATCCCTCCGCGAAGGAGCCAGGACAAGGGTCATCTCCCCAGGTCGGTATTGATCCTGCTCCTTCCCCCCCACTTCTATGTTGAGCCTTTGAATATAGTGGTTCCTGGATGAGAAAGCAGAAGAGGAATCCAGTTCCTTGACCCAAAAGTCCTCGAAAAAGAAGCACTCTCACTCTCAATCCAAAATACACACTTCTACAAGTGTTGAAAGCCCTTCCAAGAGTGCTGATGCGGCTTCCAGTGAAAAGTTGGTGAAAAATACTATAACAAGACTGTGAAAGAGAGCGGTGACAAATCTGATGATGAAGAAGTGGAAAATCTAGTGAACATATGCATAACAAGTCAGTGGAAAAGGGAAAGTCTATTCGCAAGTCAGTAAAAAGAAAAATGGATGATAATGAGGAACATGGTACCATCAAGAAAGCAAAAGTTGGTGAGTCTCTGAGTTCTGAGAAAAAGAAGTTGAGAAATCACAAGGTACTGTGGGGCCGCACATTTGCCCCTAACATTCTAGAATTTGCTGGGATGAGATAGTTTGTGGAAATCTGTGATTTTCAACAATGGACTAATTTGTTTACACATGATGTTCCCAAAGTTGATGAGGAGGAGGTACAGAGTTTTTATACCGACCTCTTCACAGTAAAGGATAATCAAATTTGTATCTTGATAAATGGGGTGGACATAGTGATGGACTCTACCTTATTAGGGTCAGTTCTAGGTGTTCCTGCTGAAGGATTGTCTTCTGTTCAAGGTGCCTGCACGTCAAACTTCAGGAATGCCATTGTCAAGGACACGGCAGTCCAGCATGGGGAACAGGTGCATAAGAAGGCACTCCTTCCAGTTTATCAGTTGCTTTTTGAGATGGTTAACAAAGTGTTGCTTCCCTGCGCTGAGAGAAGATCTATTGAGTCCAAAGCTGACCTGGTCCTTATGGAAGCCTTGGATAATTTTACCACTATCAATTTGCCTGGGATAATGATTGATCATATGCAGAAGGTGGCAAACCTTAAGGATGGAAATCCTGGGCTACCTTATGGGTTTCTTCTCACAAAGGTCTTCGAGTTCTTCAAAGTTCCTCTGGGCAGACCAATGCGGGCACTAAAAAGCAATCCTTTTCCAAGATCACTCTTGAGGAGTGTGAGTGTATTGAAAAGGTCGGAGGAGTTGGAAGCACCTCCACTATCTCTCAAATGATAAATGCTCAGAATAGTGCCACATAGGAGATCCGTTCTAGGAACGCGATTCTTGAGAGTCAGCTCAGTCAATTACAAGAGGCACCTGGTTCTAGTAGTTCTCACAGCTCAGAGATTGCCCACCTAACGAAGGAGAATGCTGAGCTCAGTGGAGGACCTGAAAGAAAGACTGCTTAATGAGCAAATGTCCGTGAATGCTCGCATGGATCTTGTCTTCCAAATCCTTGCTTCCTCTTCCAAGCCCCCTTCCTCCAGCGTCCCCTAAAGGATATCCTCTCAGTGTCCGATTTCAGGTGTCCATCTTTTTAGTTATTTTGGTGATGTTTTTTTACTTGTTTTTGTTTGTTTTGAAATTGTGGATGGTAACAATAATTCTGCTCCCGCCTGTAAAGGTCCAAATTCAGTTAATGCAAGTATTTTCCTTTTGTTGTTTATGCTACTGCTCTTTTGTCTCTGTTTTCTATAATGTTTTGTGCACACAAGTGGCATGAGTTAACCACACTAGAGATTCTTGCATGATTGAATAATAATGAACATAATTCAATAATAATGATGTGCACCGAAGGGGGAAATACAGACTAAGGGGGAACTCATTAAGGCTCGTGGTGCACAATCAGACTCCTGCATAATTAAATTATAATTAAGGGGGGAATGTAGAGATTCAGGGGGAAACTTAAGATCTTCCTGGTTAACTATCTGGTTCTGTTTGTCATCATCAAAAAGGGGGAAATTGATAGGTTACAAGTACCTTGGTCATAAGTACTTTGTTTTATGTTCTGATGATTTAACAAACTTACTATCAATAACCAGATAAGGAACCTGTCACACATTCTCAAGACCAAAAGATCAGAAGGTTCCAGCTTGAGTTATGGTTCAACTCCTCAGATTAGAAGGAACAGCTGAGGGAACATGTCCGTACCAGTTCCTGAGCTGACTGTATGAAGTCAACTCTCCAGCTGGAAAAGTTGCTGTCTGCACACGCTACAGTACAGGAATACTACATCAATCAACTTTTTATGGAAGACTTTTTACCTACCTTGCATACATCATTGTAAGTGATGTAATACATGTATTAATACAATCAAGGAAGGTAAAACACTTTACTTGAAGACTTGGAGTTTTCACTCAAGCTCTCTTACGTGATCATCTAGCAAGCAACTATCAAGTGCTTCAAGAACAAAGAACAAAACAGCTACAGACCAGCTCTCACATCGAGTTATTGTATGTCCTTAGTTGAGTTGTAACTTTGTTAATGTTCTTACTTGTATCTCCTACTTAGCTTACTTAGAAGCAGTGTGTAGGAAACCCTTTGTATTGAGTCTTGGCTAGAGTTAGTCGAGTTGTAAAGTCTTTGTAATAGAGCTATTACAAAGTGGCTTGTAATAGATTATTACAAGTTAGTGAGGGATTAAGAGCTTAATTACTAGGTTGCATAGGTTGTAATCTAAAAGTTGCTCAGTAGTGAAGTTGAAATTCTATAAGGGTAGGTCGTGGTTTTTAATCCCGTTGATCTGGAAATTTTCCACGTAAAATTTCTCTTCTCAATTATTTACTGCAATGTGCGTGTGTTCTGTTGAACCTGATAGAGAACCTGGTTCTCCATAGAGTTTGGTGGACCCTTATATTCTATCATGAACCTCTCGAGTGAAATAACCTTTGGACGGTTCAAATCGAGCCAAAATAACTTCTAAACAAAAATAAAACCCACAAGAAACTATTCCGGATAATAAAGCTTCCATCTTTATCAAAAACTAAAAATCAACCCAAAAGTCAACCCCCAGGCCCGCACCTCGGAACCCGATAAATTTCACAAAATTCGAACACCCATTCCGATACGAGTTTAACCATACTAAAAATTATCAAATTCTGATTCCAATTAGTCCCTCAAATTATCATTTTACACTTTGAAAGTTTTATTCAAAAATTCAATTTTTCTCAACTCAAAACACTAATATAATGATAAAAATAAAGATAAAATCTTGGAATATAATAAATTCTAGGTGCAGAGCACTTACCCCAATGATTTTCTTGAAAAACCCACGAAAAATCGCTCAAAACCAAGCTCTAGAACTCGAAAAATGATAAAAATGGCTAACCAACGGAATAGAGTACTTTTATACACTGTCTAGGTATTTGTACATCGCGATCGCCGAAGATATACGGCGATCGCAAAGAAAAAAAATGGCTACTGCCCAAAATATACTATGCGATCGCGTAAGAACTCACCCGATCGCGTAGTGAAAGAATTACCTGCTGCCCAAAGCCACAATTCACGATCGCGAGAGAAAAGGTGTGATTGCAATTAAGGAAAAATCACAGCCCAGGTAAAGAGCACTATGCGAAGGCGTCAGAATGATGCGAACGCGGAGAATACAAAACACACCTTTACGTGATAGCGGCCCACCCACTGCAAACACAAAGAAGGGATAATGGTCAGTCCCAGAACAGCCTACGCGAACGCGGCATGAACCTCGCTATCGCATAGAAAGGGACACCAGATGTCAGAATAGCTAAACAAAGCAATGAGAAAATGGCTCGTAGCCCATCCGAAACACACCCGAGGCCCCCGGGACCTCAACCAAATATACCAACACATCCTAAAACACGACACGAACTTAGTCGGGGCTTCAAAAACCATTGAAACTACGAATCGCACCATGAATCAAACTCATGAAATTTCAATTCTTACAACTTCTAAAACTCGCGCCGAAACCTGTCAAATCAACCCGCAATGACGTCAAATTTTGCAAGCAAGTCCCAAATGACATAACGAAGCTGCTCCAACTCTCGGAGTCGCATCCCGACCCCGATATCACCAAAGTTAACTCTTGGTCAAACCTCTCAACCTTCCAAAAATTAACTTTTTAATCTTTTGCTGAAATGCTTCAATTTACCCTATGGACCTCCAAATTCAAATCCGGACGCATGCCTAAGTCCAAAATTACCATAAGAAGCTGTTGTAGCCGTCAAAACCTAATTCCAGTGTCGTTTACATAAAAGTCAAATCTTGGTCAACTCTCACCGCTTAAGCTTCTAAAACAAGAATTCTCCTTCCAAATTGAGTCCGAATCATCCGGAAATCGAAATCGACAACACACGCGTCATAACACACGATACAAAGCTACTCAAGACATTGTGATGCCCAACGTTAATTCTCAAAATGACAGGTCGGCTCGTTACAACAAGAGAAGGCCATCAACGAATGATCCCATTCTTCTATCCTTTTAGTTTGGGCGTATGCTTGCTTTTTAGTTAGATAGATGATAGGAGGTAAAAATTTGCTGGAATTGTGATTTGTGAAAGGGTGTAAAAGTCAATCCAAGAGTTTTGTTGAATGTATTTCCATGCTTCAAATTATTAAGTTTATGATTGCAATACTTCAGTGTATACTTTTAAGTTTTCAATGTACATATATTGCTAGAATTAGCTTATGCATCTTTACACTGTTTCTACACCCAATTTTAAGGCAGATTACTAATAGTAGCTGTTATGTTTTTATAGTTTGGCTGCACTGTGCTGTTGCTGTCTCCTGGATGCATGCTTCTGATGATGGGTTGGCGGCAGAAATTGTTGCAACCACTATGGTTTTGTGAGACGGTTTCATCTATATGGATTATTAGTCTAGATTTTATTTTTCTTTTTTTTTGTTTTGTCCTCGCTGTCTTGTCCTCGAAAAATAATTAGGTATTCAATATGAGGATGCACCTTTGATGTGGGGAAGAATTCAAATGTCTATTCTCCAATTATAGGTTATGTTTATTGTGAGAGATTCTATTTTATTTATGTTTTGGACCTCAACTATATGAATGCACCTAATTTTATTTAAGAATTGTATAATTCTTCAAGTGTCTATTACCCAAATCTTGTTATGTATGCTACTAGATTTTCTTTGTTAAAAATTAGTGCATCTTACATGTTTTATTTACTATTTCACTTATGTTTACTGAGTCAAATAATTCAATTCCTATTTTATAGGAATAGTATCAACTAGTTGTTAATTTGGATAGGATTCTTTGTTAGTTGTTAGAGTCTTTTTAGGATTTGAATGTTAGTGGTTCAGTCTTATTTATATTCTTTGCATATCGTGTTGTAAACTAGAGTACCCGTGAAAGCAATAACATTCTTCAGTGTTTTATTTCTCCTACAATTTCTTTGACTGCAATTTCTTCTTTCCGCTGTTATTTTTCTGCTTTATGGTATCAGAGCCACGTTGTTGAACTTTGGTTTTTCTTTCTTTCTTCTTGTCTATCAAGTTCGCGCTGTCTTGTTGGAGGAGATCGAAAGTTGTAGAGGAGAAGCTCTTTGTGAAGTATGGAATTGGCAAATAGGGGAAGTAGTTCGAATGCATAATTTGGTGTTGAAAAGCATGTAGAGACAAACTACAAGTACTGGAGAATGTGTATGGAGGCTTACCTTCAAGGTGAAGACTTATGGGATCTTATCGTTGGTGCTGAAGCAGACATTGCAGCAAATACTCTGGAAAATGCAGAACCACGATGGAAATGGAAGATCAAATGTGGTAAAGCTCTCTTTGCTTTAAGAACATCAATTGGAAAAGAATTCATCGATCATGTACGTGATGTTAGTTCACCAAAAGAAGTCTGGGAGACACTTGAGAGATTGTTTTCTTAAAAGAATACAGCTAGGTTACAGCTGTTGGAAAATGAATTGGCAATGCTAACACAGGGAGGTATGTCTAATTTTGAATATTTCCTACGAGTTAAAAGCATTTGTGCTGAAATTTCAGAATTAGATCCGGATGAGAAGATCGGCGAAGCAAGATTGAGTCAATTTCTTATTCGAGGATTGAAGAAGGAGTACGATCCTTTCATCACCTCCATTCAAGGTTGGTCAAAGGAACCTTCAGTTGAAGAATTAGAAAATTTGCTTTCCAACCAAGAGGCTTTAGCAAAGAAAATGGCAGAAAGTGTTGAATCCGATGTCGTTCTCTTCTCAAAGGACAAGAATAAAAAGAAAAACATATCAACAAGAAATAAGAACAATGAGAAAGGCTCAAACAACGGAAAAGCTACTGATGGCAAGTTTGAAAAGAGAAGGTGCCATAGATGTGGTAAAATCGGGTACATCAAGAAAAACTGTAGAGTGAAGATCTCAAAGGTAAATGTTGCTAGTGAAATGGAAGGAAACGAGCAACTCAAATGGAGCAATGCTTCACCGTTGAAGTAGTCGAATGGAGGAACGATGGTGCCGTACCAGCTCAAGTTCTTTACCACCACGATAGCTGCAGACAAGAGTGGATCATTGATTCTGGTTGCTCTCATCGTGCAACCGGCAATGATTTTCTACTTTCAGAGCTACGTCAACATAACGGAGAACGAGTTATTATTACAACTGATAACTCGGTATATCAGTAGCTAAAGAAAGAGTTTTAAAGATTGACGTTAGAGATACACGGGCTATCAAGTTGAATAACGTCTTTCATGTTCTAGGTTTGAAGAGAAATCTAGTTTCAGTCTCCCAAATTACCAATTCTGGAAAATATGTTTTGTTCGGTCTAAATGATGTAAAGATTCTTGATAACGTAAAGAATATAGATGTTGATGTTATTCTTGATGGTGAAAAGAAAGGTTCCTTATTTGTCATGGCATTAGGGGAAGCCTATGTGAAGAAGACAAGACAAACAGACAGTCCAGCAATTTGGCATATTCGACTGGGACACTTAGGCTACCAATTGTTGCAGCAAATTTCTTCAAAGAAATTGGTAGATGGCATACCAGCTCTACAGAATATTTTGAAGATGTAGTTTGTCAAGGCTGTCAATTAGGCAAATCACATCGTCTTCCATTTAAGAGGTCATTGAATTAGAGATCATCTATATTTGAGTTGGCTCATACCGATTTGATGGGACCAACAAAATCAACAAGTTATTGTGGTTTTCGCTACGCCGTGGTGTTCGTAGATGATTTTCAAGATATACATAGGTGAAGTTCTTGAAAGAAAATAGCGAAGCTTTGTCAAAATTTGCTTAGTTTAAAACTACTGTGGAAAAGGAATTTGGGGTGAATATTAAATGTTTACGAAGAAACAATGGAGGCGAGCATATGTCAAATTATTTCTTCAAGTACTGTGATGACAACGATATTTCAAGGCCAATGACATATCCAAGTACCGCCCAACAGAACGTTGTCTCGGAAAGGAAATTAGCTCATCTTGTTTCCATGAGCCTTTCTTGGTTGCACGATAAGAATCTCCCTCGAGAGCTTTGGGCTGAAGCTATTCAATGTGCATACCATGTAATAAATCTTTTGCCTCCATAGCTAGGTAAAGAAATATCTCCATTTAAGACTCTATATGATGAAAAGCCAAATATAAATTACTTTCGGGTATTTGGCTCAATTTGTCATATGTTACGTGAAAAACTATCAGGTACAACTGAAAAACTACTCAATTACTTCATGCTTTTTTATAGGAGGATTAGATGAAGAACCAGCAAGCATTGAAGAAGCCAAACGTCATCCAAAGTGGGAAGCAGCTATGCAAGAAGGAATTAATGCTTTGAACAAAAACCAAACGTGGGAGTTGGTGTCGAAGCCAAAGAATTGCGAGCTTATCACTTGCAAATGGGTTTACCGGCTGAAGAAAAACTCAGATAGGGTCGTTAATAAGTACAAAGCTCGGCTCTTTGCACGTGATTTTTCTCAAAGTTATGGGCTAGTATGAAAGTCAGTAGAGCAAAGGTACAACTGAGCTCGAGAAGAGCTCCAATGGTGTGAATGGAGATTTAGAGAGGAAAACTGAAATTGAGAGCATCTTCGAGAAATGAGCAAAATGAATTTTGGAAATGAAATCTCAATCACATTATCTCAACAAATCTGTATATATACAATACACAATAAGAGAATAAAGAAACTAACGGAGCCCAACTCCCAACTAACTGACTAACTAACTTTTGGAAGTCTAACTAACTCAACTAACAACCTAACTGCTTGGTACTACTCTTAATGTTGTAAGTACAACTACCCTAAAGAGCTATAAATAATGCAGAGTTTATCTCTTAATAATCTCAATACCCCCATCAAGTTGGAAGTGAGGTTGTCACTTCCAACTTGCTGAGGATGTTGGAATGTTTGATCCATGTTGATGCTTTAGTGAGAATGTCGGAAAGTTGATGATCTTTTCTAATGTGATGTAGAGAAATGAGCCATTCCCGTAGTTTGTTTCGAACGAAATGACAATCGACCTCAATATGTTTCGTTGGTTCATAGAATACTGGGTTCCTTGCTATGTGAAGTGCTGATTGGTTATCGCAGAATACTACAATTGGACTAGGGAATGGGACTGTGAGTACTTCAAGTAGCCTTTGTAACCACACTAGCTCACCAACCACTTTTCTAATGGACCTGTATTCTGCTTCTGCTAATGACAAATAAATGGTTTCATGTTTCTTTGATTTCCAGCTGATAGGGCTATCTCCTAGCAAAACAATATACCTATTTACTGATTTTCTGGAGTCTGGGCATGATGCCCAATCAAAGTCACAGCATGCTCTCACTGTATAGTAAACATTTTTGGAGAAGAAAACCCTTAGGCCGGGATCAGCTTTCAAGTGTCTCAATAAGTGATAAGATGCCTTCAAGTGTGGTTCTCTTGGGTCTTGCACGAACTGGCTTAGATGTTGAACACTAAAAGTTATATCCAGTCTTGTGTTAGTTAGAAAATTTAATTTTCCAATCAACTTTCTATAACAGCTGGGATCTAGCAGAGGTGTACCTTCTTTTGCTTCTAATTTCACATTTGGATCAAGGGGTGATGATAAGGGACTACAGCTGAGACAATTATACTCTTTCAAAAGACCAATGACAAATTTTCTTGGGATGATGATGACCCCATCATCCTTAAAAAGAGTTTTCAATCCAAGGAAATACTGTACACTTCCTAGATCGTTAATTTTGAAGCTATCATGTAAGAATTTATTCAAAAGTTTTATTTCGTCAAGATCTGTTCCTATGAGTATCATATCATCAACATACACTGGTACATATACCAAGGATATCCCAGTCTTCTTGTAGAACAATGAATAATCATGCATGGAATGCTCATAACCTCTGGAGCACAATGCTTCTGTCAATTTTGCATATCATTGGCTACTGGCTTGTTTCAAGCCATATAGAGACTTGTTTAGCCTACAGACTAGTCCTGGTCCAGGTACCATTAGCCTAGGAGGGACCTCTATAAATACTTCTTCATTCAAATCTCCATGAAGAAAAGCATTATTTATATCTAGTTGAAATATGTCACATCCTCTTTTGACTGCTACTGCTATGAGTCCTCTCACATTGGTCATTTTTACCACTGGTGAAAAGGTTTCTGTGTAGTCTATTCCTTCTTATTGTGTGTATCCTTTCACCAGCAAGCGAGCCTTAAACCTTTCAATACTTCCATCAGCTTTATGCTTTACTTTATATACCCACCTGCAGCCTATGGCGTTCTATCCTGCTGGTAGTGGGAGCAAATCCCATGTGTTATTGGCATGTAATGCCTCAAACTCTTATGTCAAAGCGACCTGCCAAGCAGGATTGATAGTTGTTTCTTCATATGAAGAAGGTTCATTATCTTGACAGACACTTTGCATCAAAGACTGACTATCATGGATTAGAACTTCAGGGGAAACAGAATGACGCTTTGACAATAAAGCATTTAGAGATGGTATACAACTATTGGAATGCAATTTAGGTACATTGTGAATGTAGTCATTTAGGTATGTAGGTGTTTTGATTTCTCTTTGGGTTCTTCTAAGAGTAGGACTATTCTGATTATTTGTTTGAAGATAATGATCACTCAAAACTGGTGGTGTTTGTTCATTAGAGCTTGATGCTGGGGATGATTTTGGGATTGAATGATTATCAAAAATGTGATTGTTGTGGGGTGATGTGGATGTGATACTAGTAGGTGATATTTCATTGTTACTAATAGGTGATAGTTCATTGTCCATGTTACTTGTACCATCTGGATTGCTTTCTATATTGGTTTGAACATTGCAATCAACATCATCCATAAAATCAACAAAGGGAACACATTTTAGCAAAAAGGGAAAAGAGGAGACATCTGGAACAATTGCAAAGGGAAAAATATTTTCATGAAAAGATAAATCTCTTGAGATTTGAATCTTTTTGGTAACAAGACTCAGGACTTTGTACCCTTTGGTTCCAAAAGGATAACCTATGAAAACATGTGGGGTAGCTCTAGGTTCAAACTTATCCCTGTGTACTTTAGGTACTGTTGGGTAACATAGGCATCCAAAGCTTCTCATTTGGGAATATAGTGGTTTCTTCTTGTATAGGAGTTCAAAAAGACATTTGTTTTATGGTATGTAATGGGCAGTCTATTTATGTTGTAGGTTGCTGTTAGCACACACTCTCCCAGTATTTTATAGGCAGTTTTGACTAAAATAAGAGCGCCCTAGCTGTCTCAAGCAAATACTTATGTTTTCTCTCCACCATACTGTTCTGTTGTGGTATGTATGGGCAGGACTTTTGGTGAATGATCCCCTTTAATTGAATTAAGGTGTTACTTTCTATGTTGGTGAATTCTAGACCATTGTCTGTTCTTATGGTCTTTATGGTAGTTTTGAATTGGTTTTCTATCATTGAAACAAAATCTTTAATGACTTGAATTGCATTGCTCTTGCAAGCTAAGAGATGTGTCCATTTAGTTCTGTTCAAATCATCAACCATAGTGATTAAATACTTGTAGTTATCATGGCTGATAGTGTGATAAGGCCCCCAAAGGTCAACGTGTAGCAATTCAAAAATGCTACGGGAAGTGCTAGTTCTTTGAGGAAAGGGCAATCTATTTTGTCTGGCCATAGGACAAATTAAGCACACAAAAGGTTGTTTAGAAGAAAAAGTGAAAGGTATAGATGCTATTCCCTTCATTTTTACAAAAGGCACATGCCCAAGTCTATTGTGCCAAAGAATATCATTCTCATAAGAAGAATAGGAATTCAAAGAAACACAACTTCTGATCTTATTTACAGATGAGGAAACATTTATAATAGTATCACTACTAGCAGATGTTGTTTTATTCAAAAAGGAATAATATACAGATTGAAGGTAAGCGTGTTGGACATCACATGGGTGAATAGACAAACAAGGAACAGACTTGAATGTGATAGAGGAAGAACTTGCATCGTTTTGTTTCAAGCATTGAGAGCACAAGAGGTAAAGTCCATCCTTGAATCTACCAATCTCTGGAGGCCTCTTCAGTGAAGGGGCCTGCAACATACAAACACCATCAGTGAAGAATATAATTCCTTTGAGATTTAAGGTCAGTAAATGAATAGAAATGAGATTGTATTTCAAGAAAAGGACAAAAAGGACTTTGTGCAACACAATCCTAGGTGCAAGCTTCACACTTCCAACTTCTGTTACTCTAACTTTATACCCATTTGGTAATATGAATAATTGGGGATAAGGTAAGATAGTGATGTCACACATTGAGGATCTATTGAAGGTCATGTGATTTGAGGTCACCGAATCTAATATCCATGTATCAGTCTTATATTTAAAGCACCTTCATGACAATTTGCCAAAGTCAACTGAAGAAGTACATACTACAATACCTGCAAAGTTTGCAGCTCCAGAGCTCAGGTTCACATTGCATGAATTCTCCCCTCCACTGCTGGTTTGGAAGTGTTGCAGCAAGCTCATGAGTTGACCATATTGTTCTTTGGTGAAACTCATTCCCTGATTCTCATTATGGTGGTCACCCCTATCTCCATTACAAGTTATCTTGTCAGTTGGAGGACCATGTACATTTACTACTGTTCTTTTTCCTCTATTGAACCTGAAACCTTGATTGGGATTTGGAAGTTCTGATTAGCTCCTTGAAACTTCTGATTGTTACTTTGAAAAGGCTTATTGGAGTTCTAAGAGCCTTGAGGATACCCATGAAATTTATAGCATCTATCTTTGGTATGTCCTGGCCTTCTACAATGCTCACACACAAGACGAGGTCTACTATTAGATGTATAGTTATTTCCTGGGTTATAGTTGGTCTTGAAAGCAGGCTGTTTGGAGGTGTTGACATTCAAAGAGGCATATTCACACATCAGTTGCTTATTAAGTTTGATCTCTCTTTTTTTCTCCTCTTGAATTAGCAAAGAGAAGGCTTGGGCCAAGGATGGAAAGGGATTCATCATGAGAATGCTTCCTTTTACCACATTAGTGTACACTTCATTAAGTCCCTTAAGGAACTGGATCAATCGTCTATCTTGTTCAGCTTTATGCATGTTCTCCTTGGCTTCACAAGTACAATTGCAACTGCATTGTGTTTTTACACTTAAGGTGTTGAATTCATCCCACAACTTCCTCAGCCTGGTATAGTAGCTAGTAATGTCTAGTGTTCCCTGCAATAGATCATTTATCTCCTTTTGAATTTGGTACAGCTTCACACCTTTCGTTTGATCATAGCGATCCTCCAGCTCTTTCCACAATTCGACAAAATCATTGACATACTCCACACTATCAGCAATTTCCTTCCCCAAGGAATTCCAAATCCATGAGGTGACCATATCTTCACACCTCTCCTATAGTCTATATTTTGGAGACTCTAGATCTGGTTTCTTACAATCACCATTAATGAAACCTAGTTTGTTTTTAACTGACAATGCTCGAAGCACACTTTGTCTTCAAGATCTATATCCAATCCCATTGAAAGGAACTGGTACCAACATTGCACCAGGATTATCCGATGGATGCATGTATAACAGACTACTTGAGTCAATAGTGGGCTCCTTGCTCGAGTCCACATCGATGTGTTCGATTTCTTCATTATTAGCCATGGGAGTTACTCAATCAACAGTATTTGAAATGAAAAGAGGAATAGAGAAGCAGAGATCTAAGAACCCTATTTTTTGCGAAGAGAATAATTACCTGCAATTGCAATGTGCAGATCCAGCTATCGATGATCTACACCAATCTTATACGTGTAGGATCAACTGCGCTCTGATACCATATCAAAGTCAGCAGAGCAAAGGAACAAGAGCTCGAGAAGAGCTCCAATGGTGTGAATGGAGATTTAGAGAGGAAGACTGAAATTGAGAGCATCTTCGAGAAAGGAGCAAAATGAAATTACGAAATGAAATCTCAATCACATTATCTCAACAAACTAGTATATATACAATACACAATCAGAGAAGAAAGAAACTAACGGAGCCTAACTCCCAAATAACTGACTAACTAACCTTTGGAAGTCTAACTAACTCAACTAACCTAACTGATTGGTACTACTCTTAATGCTGTAAGTACAACTACCCTAAAGGGCTATAAATAATGCAGAGTTTATCTCAATAACTAGATTATGAGGGGACCTTCAGCCCAGTTGCAAAAATGGTAACAATAAGAACTATTTTCTCCGTTGCAGCATCTAAGGATTGGAAGTTGTGGAAATGTGATGTAAAAAATGCTTTTCTTTACGGAGAATTGGATCATGTTGTTTTTATGGAACAACCTAAAGGTTATGTCTCTACGCAATATCCTCAGCATGTTTGCCGGTCGAAGAAGGCGTTGTATGGACTTAAACAAGCACCACGTGCTTGGTATGGTAAAGTTGCTCAATACTTTATCTTTTGTGGCTTTAAAGTTTCTGATGCAGATTCTAGTTTGTTACTGAAATAGAATCAAATATGCACTTGATGGTCTTATTATATGTGGATGACATGATCATTACTGGATATAATAAAGCTGAGATTTCTAAGTTGAAAAATACACTATCTGTTCAATTTGATATGAAGAATTTGGGAGAAGTTAGTCGTTTTCTTGGTCTTGAAATTGAAAAAACAGATCAAGGATAATTTGTTTCTCAAAAAGGCATATGCAAGAAAGTTGTTGCAGCGTTTTGGCATGGGGGAGTTGAAAGAGAAAGCTGCTCCAATTGAGCCACATCTCAAAATGATGAAAGATAAAGGAACACAATTAAAGGATGCTAGAAGTTTTCAGCAACTTGTTGGTAGTTTAATTTATTTAACTATCACAAGACCTGAGATTGCTTATTCTGTTGGAATTGTTTCTCAGCTAATGCAATGTCCAAGAAGTTCACACCTAGATGCAGCAAGAAGAATTCTTCGTTATGTGAAGGGTTCACTTGACCATGGTCTGAAGTATAAAAGACATGAAGAATTCGTATTAAGTGGCTTTACCGACGCGGACTGGGCTGGAGATGTGAATGATAGACATTCCACTTCGGGATATTGTTTCAGCACTGGGTCAGCCATGGTATCTTAATTGTTACTTTCTGGGTACTCTCTACTTGGTGGACATTATTGTTAGAAATTATTCTACCTGGTTGGTATTACTATATGCACATTTGGTAAGGATGAGATGAATGCACGAAGGGTATTGCCGTGCTAATTGACTTGACGCATAATTATTTATATATGGTGAGGAAGAGATGAAAGCACGAAGGGTGTTACCTAGCCATTTGACATGATATCCTGCATATACTTCTCACACCAGGAAAGATTATGAATTTTCTACTATGACTTCTCATAGTAACCGTTTACCGTCTCGCATGGTTGGTTATGGTACTCTTATCTGTTATGTTCTTGAACTGTCTATACTATTAGTCTAATGTACAAGTTATAACAGTAAGCATCTTTAAACTAAAAAATCTTGTCACTACTTCGACGAGGTTAGACAAGATACTTATTGGGTACATGGGGAGAGTTGTATTCATACTACACTTCTGCACCTTGTATGCAGATTTATATCTTGGAGCGGAGCTGCTGATGATGTCAGGAGCTGACTCTGAAGATGTTCGTGCATTTCGACTATAGCTGCCACTTGTCCTTGGTAGCTTTAGATTTGCTAATCTGTTTATGTAACTTTCAAACAGATCGTGTAATTATTTTTACCAGATTTGTAAATTTTAAGTCTTAGAAGCTCATGATTCGTACTACCAGTCATTCAGTTAGTATATAAATGTTCAGATAATTCATCACTATTTTTCTATAAATTTCATTTGGATTGTATTTACTGTTAGTTGGCTTACCTAGCGGGTCGAGTTAGGTACCATCACGACTAGTGGTTTTTGTGTCGTGACAAGTTGGTATTAGAGCACTAGGTTCATAGGTTCTACGAGTCATGAGCAAGTGTCTAGTAGAGTCTTGTGGATCGGTATGATGATGTCCATACCTATCTTCGGGAGGCTACAGGGCATTCAGGAAAATTTCCCTTTCTTCTTTCCTCATCGTGCGGCTTTGTTTCAGCTTGAAACCTGCAATTTGATTCTTCCCATTCATTCATACGTGATATTGTGCAACCAGTATTCGCTATGCATTGATGATTCGTGATGCTACATATAGATTACGGAGGGCTGTGGATTCTTGATTATCATCGCGAGGTTCTGTCTAGCCTCAGGAGCAGATGCAGTGTTAAATCATCCAGTTGTTCATTTGTGGAACGAGACTGGTTCTTATATCTGGTTGGTAAGCACATGTTTGGGAAGGTTGACTGGTGGTCTGACTGTTGTGATTAAGGTGGGTTCATGGTAAGGTGTCGATTTTAGTATGGTTGGTAGGACATCTCTTGCGTGATGAGTTTTGATCGTGTGTCTCGTATGAGGTTTCCATTTGGTGAAGTGCATATGTTATTATTTCAGAGCATTTGGGGAAGTTGTTTGACTATTATAAGGATGGGTATGCGCTTGGCAGAATCTTCAGAGTGTTTCGTGATAAGTATTGCATGAGTTTTTGAAGTATTCAGCTAAATAGCCGTGCTGGATTGGGGCACGCTATGAAGATATGGTACTTTGGATTATCGATGAGGTGTTATATGGCTTCAGACCAAGTGCGTGAGTCTACTAATGACGATCGGATTATAGAATCATGCGCTGTATCAGTTTTCGGGCTGAGGGATTGCTTGGTTCTTTCTTCAAATGGTCATGTGCTGGTGATGCGCGGGTTTCTCGATGCGTATTAGCTGTGTATTGAAGATCATAGTAAGGTGAGTGGTTATCGAGAAGGCTCTGACGAGTTCCAGGTCCTATGTAGCATTTAAGGACTTCTAGATTTGTGTACGGGTAGGGTTGAGATCGGTAAGGAATGATGATCGGATCTGCGGTAGTTCTATGTCAATGAATGAATCTACATGGCAAAATTTCAGAGATGCAAGAAACGGCTTCGGATTCGCAGAAGGCTCCTTCAGAGCGAGCATATCGGATCGAGCTATTTTCGGGTTGGCAGCTTGTGTGACTCGATTGAGTTAGAGGCGATCGGTTCTGATGACTCGGTTATGTATTAATGAGTTCTGAAGGATTCATCAAGGTTATGACCATGACCGGAGTTGGTATAACTACAAGTTTAGAAGTTATATTACGTGAGGTGATATTCTCCTAGATTGAAATAAACGAAAGGTTCGCGGTTGATGAGATGTTCAATTTGCTTATGGTTCAGAGTTGATTGTGGAATTTTTGTAGTGTCACGAGTTAGCATGTTAAAGGCGATGCGTCGTGTGGGGTTGAAAAGTAGCATGTACAAGGATACAGTTTTGTTTTGGAGGGAAGGATATGAGTTGTTGATGACACGGACGATTTCGGGTGTTTAAGGTTATGCTGGCACTATTTGTTTTTGTCGGGGGAGAGTTTGCCTGTTGGCAGGTACATTGTGTCTTGACTTTTGGGTATTTTTTCGTAAGATGATGGAGTATGACCGATGCATCAGCTATTTGAGTAGCGGTGTTGAGATCGGGTATGGAAATTTTGGTATACATGAGGTTCAAAGACTGGATGTTCTCGTTGGAAGACTATTCTTTGATTGCGAATTGTGAAGGAATGTGGAGGATTGGGTGATTGATGGCATGTGTTATGGATAGCATGCTATGGGCTTTTGGAAGGTTATTTACCTGTTCGGGAATGATCGAAATTTGGTTTAGGAATTATTTGTGAGCCTAATGAGAATGTGTATTGTGTATCGGATCGGATTTTCTTGCTCATTCGCAGCTGTTACCACAGGTATATCTTCGGGTGTAATAAATGTTATTCGCGCCTTGGTATATGTTATGTAAATCTCTCTTATGCTATGACGGGTTGTGAGGGTTACATAGTTCATGGCGCGCATATTGTAATTCAGTTCAGGCCTCATGGCATTATGGGCGAGATGGCCTTCGTGATGTTGATTTTCTTATTGCGCCATAGTTGTGCTTGTCTTTCTCGGTATTTTTTGTTCCAAATAATCTTCCCACAGTTATATTTTGTGCACTCTATTGTGCTTGATGTTGGCGCACATGTGATCAGTGAGCCCGAGTATTATGGCTCGATAGGTACCCTATGTGGATTGATATGATGGGATCGGGTTGCACTGTGATGAAATGTAACTCCTTATGCTTACGTCGTATGTTTTTTATTTCACCTTATTGAAAATAGTTCATAGGAAAATGCTAAAATCACCTTTCCTGCTTAACTTGTTTAGTAGCCTTCTTATTTGACTTTCTTACCATTATCTGTCATGTCTGAATTATTATTTGTTTGGTGTACGAAACCGTGTTGTGTGGGGCTCCATATGAGTTTGCTGAGACTTGTCGGTTGGGCTCCTTGTATTGGCTGAGATAAGGTTTCTAGACCTAACATTTGCACTATTGTATTGGGATAAGGAAGGTTTGGAAGAATGATACTATATTTTGCTGAAGATTTGGGCAATGCCCCTAGTCGGACGAGTGAGTTTCTTGGGCTATTGATCAGATGAGTGGTTAAGAGATTATGCGCGTTTCTTTCATCATCGGCAGTTTATGAAGGTTTTGAACAAGGTTCTAATCGATATGAGGTTTGCAACCGGCACCGGATTTGTTTTTGGGCAGCCATAATGGTCAGCAGTTACTGTTGTGAGTATCTGAGTGATGGGGTATATCATGTGATTACATCTTGGGATATGGTTATGACTTAATTCAGCTTGTTCAGACTTATACAGTGTGTAGATGCGAGATTCAGGCCTTATTATGAATTCCGGATATCGGAGATTGGGTTCTAAGGTTTAAGGACCAAAGTGTAAGTAAGGATCTCTAGTTATGTTGTGTTGGCAGTCTTATATGGAGCGGGGTGATGTGGGATCAACCCCGGGTATGTGCATAGTGAGGTTACACCGTGATTTGATAGCTTCAGAACGACTCCTGGAACGTTCGAAGATGAATGTATGTTTAAGTGGTAGAGGATGTAACGAGCCGACCGATCGCTTTGAGCATTTGCACTTCGCCGGTAGTATTATGACTTGCGTGAATCATAGGTGTTGCTTTTCAAGTTATTCGGAATTGTTGGCCCAAGTAACGGTGAAGTCTTGAAGATTGACAAAAGGAACTCAGACATGAACCAGACCCATCTTGTAAAGAACAGTTATAATCAACCCAAACATGTGAGATGCACGTGAAGGAGATAAACCTTACTTATCAGAAGTAATACCTCCTGATCAGGATCGAAAAGGTTGCATACTGGATAAGGAGAAAGACTCCTTACACAAAGAGAAACACGGCTTAAGAAATGGATAGAGTTAGAGGATGAGACCAACTAAAACTCTTCCACCAAGGAAGAGTAACATCTGTATTCTAGTCAATCTCTAATTACTAACTCCTTAAATATTAGTGTTGTTCTCTTTTACGGGCAATGCACATAAGCAGAAGTTAAACGTGAATTGAAAGCAAAATATCAAGGCAATTTTGCAAGCAATTTATGTGTGATTCAAGCGTGCAATCGTGAAGCTACATGAACCAGATAGAAGAACCAATTCCAAGTGTCTATCTTTTATTCTAGTTCAATTGTAGTAGGTGATTTTACATTGTACCTTTCAGCTTATTTAGAAGCAATTGTATTAGGTACTTAGAGTTTTCAAGTTAGAGTTAACTTGAAGTTGTCGCAACAGTTGAAGCTGTGTGCCACAACGGGATTAGAGTTAATCCTAGGTTTACAAAAAAGTTTTTGTAAATGCAGTTTTTGGCTCAGTGATTTTAATGGAGAGTTTGGGAAAATCCTACTGGAAGGTAGGTCGTGGTTTTTTTCACCTTTTGAGCCAGGTGTTTTCCACGTAAAATCTCTGTGTTCTTTATTTTCTGTATTTATTATTCCGCAACAGTAGTAGTTGGAACACATAGAAGAACCAAGTCCTTCTATAATTAAGTGAAGCAAAAATTGGGTACCACACAAATCACCTCCCCTCTTGTGTGGTATTGAAGAATAAAACATCAATTGGTATCAGAGCGGGTTATCCTTGAAGAGGCTAACAGCTTAGGAACAGATCAAGATGAGTGCACCACCTGGAAACTGGGAAGGACAATCCACTGCTAGGCCTCCACTCTTTAATGGCCAGTACTACTCCTGGTGGAAGAACAGGATGAGAGACCACATCAAAGGAGAAGACAATGAACTTTGGGACATTGTTACTGATGGTCCCCTCGCTACTACAAAGAAGAATGCTGAAGGAGTGGATGTGCCAAAGACTAGAGCTGACTATACTGCTGAAGATTTGAAGAAGTGGGAAAAGAATGCCAAGGCCAAGAAATGGCTTGTGTGTGGACTAGGTCCAGACGAGTATAGCAGAATTCAAAGTTGTACTACTGCTAAGGACATCTGGGACACTCTACAAGTGCCCATGAAGGAACTCCTCAAGTAAAGAGATCAAGAGAAACACTGTTGTATTCTCAATTTGAGAACTTTACTATGAAGGAAGGAGAAACCTTCCAAGAGATGTACACAAGGTTCACAACTCTAACAAATGAACTTAAGTCTCTTGGAAGAATTATCCTTGAAGAAGACAAGGTTGACAAGATCTTGACAAGGGTCTAGCCAGTAACTTAGGAAAGCAAAATCACTGCTATTCAGGAATCAAAGAACATTGCTACTCTCAAGTTGGATGAGCTGATTGGAAATCTCGCTGCCTATGAACTGAGAAGGCAAACCATGAAGATGGACGCACCCAAGAAGGAAAGAAGCCTGGCTCTCAGAATAGCTGAAGGTGCAGACTTAGAGGATGATGAAATGGCTATGATCACAAGGGATTTCAAGAAGTACCTAATGAGAGGAAAGGGTTCTTCAAGAGCTGCAACCTTTAACAAACCAAGGGCCCTTAAAAAACAGACCAACGAGGGCTGCTACAAATGTGGTAAGACTGACCACATGATCAAGAATTGTCCTCAGTAGGAAATTGAATGGAAGAAAGAAAGGGCTGAATGAAGAAACAGGAAGAAGGAACAAGTTCAACCCAAGGAGAACAAAGGGTCAACAAAGGCTATGGTTGCTGCTTGGGGAGACAGCTCAGATGAGGATTCAGAAGATGAAGTTGGAGATGAACAAGCACTTATGGCCATCGGAGAATCAGATGATGAACAAGAGGTAAGTGTGATTCATCTCAAAGACAAGATTAAATTTTTGTCTAAAGAAAAGCTATCTGAATTGCTGCTAGACTTTATTGATGAGTCTGAGGTCATAAACAATGAGAAGGAACAGCTGTCTAGGGAATGTGTGATCCTAAAAGCTAAGTGCAAAAATCTGGAACTCAGGGCTAGTGAAAGAGATAGTAAAAATACTAAGTTGAAGAACCAGGTTCTTGAACTTGACACCACTGTCTTAGAACTTAGATCTGAAAATTTAAAACTGAAATTAGGAACAGGTAAAAAGAAAGCTGATCACACACACCTCACCTTAGAAGAAAATCTAGGAAAAATGAAGGATGAGTTGTACAAGATAGATGAGTAGATAAGAGTCCTAAAAGAAGATCTAGGCAAGGTTAAGCATGAACTAGACAGAACTTGCAAACGGAATAATTCCTCTGATGCACTATCTTGGCTACAAGAACATCACAATAGCAATAAGAGAGGACTTGGCTATGGAACCCCTGCACCTAAGTGGGATCCCAAAAGCAAGTATATCCCACTTCCTAATAACAAAATCTGCACACACTGTGGTAGACTGGTCACTTTAAAAGTGAATTTAATGCAAAAGAAAAGTCCAGTCAAAAGAAGAAAACCTTTATTCAAGGGAAAAATAGGCTGCCGGGATGGGCTAAAAAGAATTTAATTCACCCTTTTGCCTATAGAAAGGGACCCAAACTAGTTTGGGTTCCTAGACTAACCCCTGATTTTCTTTTGTAGGTCAAAGTGAAGGGGAGCAGCCAAATATGGTACATGGATAGTGGCTGCTCAAAACATATGACTGGTAGCAAGAACCAGTTCCTTTCACTTGAGGACCTCAAAGGAGGAAATGTCTCCTTTGGAAATGGTAAGAAAGGTGAGATCATTAGGGTTGGAAAGGTAGGTAAGATAGACTCACATTCCATTGAGAATGTCTACTTAATAGATAGCTTGAAAAAATAGCCTAATTAGTGTATCACAACTGAGTGACAGAGGTAACTTGGAGCATTCACCTCTACCAAATGTTTTGTGATAAATCTTACCACTGACAAGATTATTTTGCAGGGAAAAAGAGTAAACAATATATACATTGTAGATCTGTCCACTCTTTCAGAAAATGAACTCACCTGTCTAAGTGTGTTGGACAATGACCCCATTCTTTGGCACAAAAGACTTGGACATGCAAGTCTAAGTCAACTCAACAAATTAGTCTCCAAGGACCTGGTGATAGGGCTGCCTAACATCAAGTTTAAGGAAGACAAAGTTTGTGAGGCTTGTGCAAGGGGGAAGTAGGTAAGATCCTCTTTTAAAAGCAAGAAAGTGGTAAGCACGACTAGGTCGATGGAACTGGTTCATATGGATCTCTGTGGTCCAATGAGAACATTGAGTAGAGGTGGTAAAAAATATGTGATGGTGCTTGTTGATGATTACTCTAGGTTTACTTGGACATTGTTTTTAACATCTAAGGATGAAGCATTTGACATGTTTACTGCATTTGTTAGAAAAACTCAGAAACAACTAGGTAATCAACTTGCATCAATTACGTCTGATAATGGAAATGAATTTGAAAATGCCAAGTTTGCTCAATTTTGTGATGAACATGGCATAGATCATAATTTTTCTGCCCCTAGGACTCCTCAGCAAAATGGAGTAGTTGAAAGTAAGAATAGGACTCTTGAAGATATGGCTAGGACTATGCTTCTTTCCAGTAAACTGCCCCATAGCTTCTGGGCAGAGGCTGTAAATACTGCATGTTAAATCATTAATAGGTGCATGACTAGACCTCTTGTAGAGAAGACTCCCTATGAGTTACTTAAAGGGAGAAAACCAAATATATCCCATCTTAGGGCATTTGGATGCAAGTGCTTTGTGCACAATAATGGAAAGGACTCCCTAGGTATGTTTGATCCCATAAGTGATGAGGGAGTATTCTTGGGATATTCTTCACATAACAAAGCTTATAAAGTGTACAAAAAAAGAACTTTGTGTGTAGAAGAAAGTGTACATGTAGTTTTTAATGAAACTAACATTCTTTCTGAGAGACAGGAACATGAAGATGAGGCTATTGGGCTGGTAAAAGAATTAAGTGAAGTCACAGCTCAAACTGAAGCCGCACCAAAAGAAGGAACATGTGATGGAACAGGTTCTTCCATCCAGGGCAACCTGACAGGGGGAACTGAACAAAGAAGAAGTGAATCTAATTTCCAAATAGAACCTGTCCATGAGCCTGTTCCTCAACAACAGAACATGGGAGAAACTCAAAATAGAAATCAGTTGGTTGTGAAACCTTACAAATATCAAAATTCTCATCCCATTGAGAACATCCTTACTGATCCAACTTCTAGAGTTAAAACCAGATCTCAGTTAAAGAATTTGTGTGCTTTTGATGTATTCTTATCTCTTATTGAACCAAAAAATGCTGCTGAAGCTTTGCAGGATGCAGATTGGGTGAATGCAATGCAAGATGAACTCAATCAATTTGAAAGAAGTCAAGTGTGGTATCCGGTAATAAGACCCAAGGACAGATCAATAATTGGCTCTAAATGGGTCTTCAGAAACAAACTTGATGAATATGGAATGGTTACAAGGAACAAGGCAAGGCTGGTGGTCCAAGGTTATAGCCAAGAGGAGGGCATAGATTATGATGAGACCTTTGCTCCAGTTGCAAAACTAGAGGCAATAAGACTCCTCATAGCCTTTGCAGTATACATGGAATTTACCCTTCACCAGACGGATGTGAAGAGTGCCTTCCGAAATGGCTACTTAAAGGAAGAAGTCTTTGTCAAACAACCTCCAGGGTTTGAAAGTAAGGAGTGTCCAGATCATGTATACAAATTGGACAAGGCCCTATATGGACTCAAGCAGGCTCCTAGAGCATGGTATGAACGTCTATCCAAATTTCTACTTAAACATGGATACAAAAGAGGTAAGATTGACAGCACTCTATTCTTGAGGGAAGAAGGTAAGGATCTACTAGTAGTACAAATATATGTTGATGACATAATTTTAGGGGCAACCACTGAAAAACTGAGTAAGGAATTTGCTAAATTAATGGGGAGTGAATTTGAAATGAGTATGATGGGTGAGCTTAACTTCTTCTTAGGCTTACAGATCAAACAAAACCCAAATAGAACCATGATCCATCAGCAGAAATATGGATAAGAGTTGATTAAGAAGTTTAAAATGGATGAATCAAAAGAAATAGACACACCCATTGCGACAGCTACTAAATTAGACATAGATGAACCTTGTTCATCTGTTGATCAGAAGTTGTATAGGGGTATGATTGGATCACTTTTGTATCTTACTGCTAGCAAACCTGACATTGTTTTCAATGTAGCGCTTTGTGCTCGTTTTCAAGCAAATCCTAAGAAATCCCACTTGACTGCTGTCAAGAGGATACTGAGATATTTGAAAGGCACTACTGACCTTTGCCTTAGGTACACTAAATGTAGAAACTTTAATCTAGTAGGATATGATGATGCTAACTATGCAGGTTTCCTTGTGGATAGGAAAAGCACCTCAGGTATGGCTCATTTTCTTGGTTCATATCAGGCATCATAGGCCACTAAAAAGCAGAATTCAGTGGCTCTATCCACTGCTGAGGCTGAGTATGTTGTTGTTGCCTCTTGTTGTGCTCAACTGCTGTGGATCAAACAGAAGCTGATGGATTTTGGCATTGAAGTTGGTTACATCCCTTTCTTTTGTGATAACACTAGTGCTATTAGTATGACTAAGAACCCAGTTCGTCATAAGAGGACTAAGCACATAGATGTTAGACATCACTTCTTAAGGGACAACTATGAGAAAGGATTGATTACTATAGAATTGTGCTCTACTGATAAACAAATTACTGACATCTTTACTAAAGCACTATGTAGAGAAATGTCACGACCCCAGTTCGTCCTCCGTGAACATGTCGTGACGACACCTAGTCCCTGCGACTAGGTAAGCATAACAATGCGGAAGATAAACCATAATTGCGGAAGAATGTAAATAAAACTGAACTAGTAAAATAAAATGGTGTGTAAGGTGCCGCTCGACACATACCACAACAATTCTCGAAGCTAACAAAACTACCAAAACCCGGAAACTCACAAATCACAAGCTAAGGATACATAAGAGGCTCTGACTCAAGAATGTCTATACAAAGGAGAAAATACTGAAGGAGCTATACTTATTACAGAAACTGGAAAGGGACTCCTCGGTTTGCGAACGTAGCAGATATACCTCGAAGTCTCGGCCGATACGGCTCCTTCCAAGGCTGACAGAACTGAGTGGGGCTACCTATATCTGCACAACAAAAAAATATGCAGAAGAGTAGCATGAGCACACCACGGCGGTGCCCAGTAAGTATCAAGACTAACCTCGGTGGAGTAGTGACGAGGAACAGTCAAGGCACCTACCGGTCAAATAAATAGTATAATCATTGGAATAATGGAACCGATATATATAAATATGTAAAGACTGCATGAATGACCAAAAATGCTACAACTCACAATAAAGGAAAAGGACAACAAATAACAACGAGAATGTAATAAATGATGATACGAAAATGACGGCAGAACCACAATCCAAATCCTAAGGTCACAACACAGCAAGGGAAAAAAAACACGTCAATAACTCATATCCTACAATGATGTTCACATAAGGTCTTGTTCAACTCTTTCCACAATTTTACCAAGTCTCGGACAAACCACAACTCACGAAGACCCGGCAACTGAAACCTAACACTTGGCATCCTGTGCCCCATAAATCTCATGGTCATGCTGACAACTAACTGGCTAACTAGGGCCACTCTCACATATATAATGGATAAACGAGGGCATATCTCCACCCTTAGCAAAATCGGAAGGAATTCACCTCTGATGGGGTGTCCAATTACGTGAATGCTTGTGCAAGTGTTTTTAACAAGAATTCTACCAACTAGAAAACATGAAAAGGAGAATGGACCGCACGTACAAATGTTTCCTTACAACTTCCAAGCGGTAACGCTCATACAGGTAAGAAACCCACAATCACAATATAAAACAAAAAGGAATGCCTCCACCGGCCGTCACAATTCTTTACAATCAACCCCTGACATAGGCCACCTTATTTCGCCACACGTGCAAATAATAATACAATAGGCACTGCCTTATTTCGCCATACGTGCATCACAATATTCCCACCTTATTCCGCCACATGCGCAACCCACATATAAGCATATAACATATTCCGCCTTATTACGCCGCATGTGAAAAACATCAATAGCAACAATAGCACGGCAAAGACCTCGTGCAACCCTACAACCGCACGGTAGAGACCTCGTGCATCACAGTACCAACAGCCGCACGGCAGAAACCTCGTGCACCTCAGTATCAACAATCGCACGGCAGAAACCTCGTGCATCACAGTATCAAGTACCACACAACAAATGACAATATATACAGGAACAAGGCAAGAAAATCACAACTAATCCATATGGAATAACCGTAACAGAGAAATACTAAGCGCAATAAGAACAACTCAACAAGGAGAACTAATACGAAACAACAATTCCAAAATACTCAGTTCAACAACAAGGAAGTTAACATGAATCAAATAATTACATTTAAGGAAATATCAACAAAACATAGGATATCTAACTTCTTTCCAATTAAAACCAATTAATTACACGAGAGATAGAAATAATGCTTTCCAGATAAAGACAAGCAGTTAGGAATAATAATGTGACTATAGAAGGGTAAATGTCTACAGTTAAACAAGTAAGAGTCAATTAGGCAACAAGAATAACCCAAAATGGCAGATAAATTCCAAGTAAGTCATGTAGAGGTGAAACTAATAACAGGGAACTCAATCGTATCAAGAACAACTTCATATTCGGTGATTACAAGGATCTAAGAACCTAAAAGGGGCAATTTTCCACAAATAAATCCGAGCACGCACTCGTCACCTCGCCTACAAGGAATACAATCAACAAAGAAGACTCAAATCCTAAGGGGAAGTCCCCCACACAAGGTTAGGCAAGATACTTACCTCGAACCGGCTAAAATCAACTAGCAGCTATGCTCTTGCCACGAGTACTCGACTCCAAATGGCCCAAATCTATTCAATTAAATCACACATTGTAAATAACATCTCAAGCAACTCATTCTACTATTTAATTCAAAGCTAAAGCTCGAAATTAGGCACAATGACCAAAACGCCCCTCAGGCCCATGTGGTCCAAACCCGAGGTTCGAACAGAAATCCGGTTACCCATTCCCCCACGAACCCAAATATATGATTTGTTTTGAAATCGGACCTCAAATTGAGGTCCGAATCCCCAATTTTAGAAAAACCTAGGTTCTACCCCAAACCCCCTATTTCACCCATGAAATTCATTGATTTTAAGTGGAAAACATGTTAAATGATATAAATGATTGAAAGAATTAAGTAAAAATCGGCTTACAAATGATTTTGAATGAAATTTGTTCTTGAAAAATCGCCTAAGGGGTTTGGGTTTTGAAAGAATGGTGAAAAATGATGAAAATTCGACTAAGTATAAAATTTGCTCGGCCTAAGATGTGGGAAATGCGAACATGGGTTCGCATTTGCGAAACCCTGCAGGTATGGGAATTGCGAAGGAGAAGTTCGCATTTGCAAACTCTGCCAGGAATTAAGGACTTCGCATTTGCGAGCCCAAAGTTGCATTTGCGACCGGCTAACATCAGCATTTGCGATCATAATCGTCGCATTTGCGACTGACTTCATTCGCATTTGCGAACGAATTGTTCGCATTTGCGACCAAGATACACTTTTCCCTTCCTCGCAATTGCGATGCAAAGCTCGCTTCTGCGAGCTCGCAATTGCGAGAGGCACTTCGCAAATGCGAAGATCACAGAAGAGGCATACCAGATTTTTTTAATTAGTTCAAAAATGCAATCTGTGGCCTATCCAAAATTCACCCGAGCCATCGGGGCTCCAAACCAAATATGCACACAACCTCAAAAGTATCCCACGGACTTATCCGTGCGATCAAATCGCCAAAATAACATCATTAAACATCGAATCAAGCCTCAAAACTCATGATCTCTTCCAAATTTTCATAAGACATCAAATTTCCATTTTAAGTCCAAAACACGTCAAACGACGTCCGTTTTCAACCAAACTTTACAAAAAGCGCTTAAACCATATTTAAGACTTGTACCCGGCGCCGGAACCAAAATACGGGCCCGATACCGTAGTCTTCTAATCAAATTTCATTTCCAATTTCCTTAATTATTTCCAGAAAACAATTTCACACAAAAATTCATTTCTCGGACTTGGGACCTCGGAATTCGATTCTGGGCATACGCCCAAGTCCCATATTTTCCTACGGACCCTCCAGGACCGTCAAATCACGGGCCCGGGTCCGTTTAACCAAAAATATTGATCGAAGTCAAATTTGTTCAATTTAATATCAAAATTTAGCATTTTTCTCACAGAATTCATATTTAAACTTTTCGGCTACGCGCCCGGACTGCGCACGCAAATCGAGGCAGCCCTAGATGAGGTTTTCAAGGCCTCAGGAGTATAGAATGGGAAAGAAACAAGTGATGACCCCTTTGGGTCGTCATATCCTCCACCACTAAAACAACCGTTCATCCTCGAACGGACAAAAGAAAGAAGTACCTGAGTCGGGAAAAAGGTGAGGATAACGACTCCGCATATCAGACTCGGAATCCCGAACGGACATCAATATCACTGAAAATGCACTTCAACCAAAACTTATGAAATTTCTTTCAAGATGCTACTTTCCAAATCAACTCTGAACTTTCCGAAACTTAATTCCGACCACGCGTACAAGTCATAATACCTGAAATGAAGATGTTCATTGCCTCAGACTGCTGACAATGCGCTAGAGCTCAAGACGACCGATCGGGTCATTACATTCTTGCCCACTTAAACATACGTTCGTCCTCGAACGTGCTAAGATTTGCCTCGAAGTCCTCAAGCCACTGAGTGCGCACTTCCAACATACACCCGCGGGTGATCCCACGTCACCCCAATCGACTTAAGCCTGACGACACCATCTCAACTGGAAATTAACCTTTCTAGCAATACCAATAGGCCTTCAAGCCAGAATTTTCACCTTCCATCCGTTTTCCAAAAAGGCCCGATCCTAAATCCATATCTGGTATCAGTCCTAACCAGCTACTTCAATACAAGACACACACAGGGTACAACCACACAACATGAAACATCACACATAGGCCCACAATAACATTTCTGATAGCAATACTTGCCTGAGATCAAATCTGTGCCGGCCATAAGCCTCATATTCAATAGGCACTCTTTTCAAACCTCCACAACACTGGCGATGATACAATAACCACGAAAACCGCATAACAAAACACCCAAATAAACAAATCTCAGCCAACACCAACAGGTACACACCCCACAAGCTAAAACTCAAGAAGCATAGAACGGAAATGACTGAGTATGAGAAAGAAAACACATAAGGGAACTAACTAACAAATCAGACTAGCACAAATTCTTCTGAAACACAAATCGACAAAAACATCTAACAAGAAAGAATGAAAGCATATAAAAGACTCACAAGGATCTTATACTGATATAACTCTCACCGCAGTACACGGCCCGGTCTCAACATATCCAATCACCTGAAATCACGAGGGTCCCGCCCTCAACACTGAATCACAAGTAGGGCACACATCAACCCATCTAGAGACTCTCACTAGATCAATTTCGTCTACAAATACAACACAGGCTGGCCCCCACACAGGTGGAGCATAGAAATCACAACTCGTAACTAAGAATACTCAAAGATCACATCAAACCTACCGAAATAGACAACATGAATTTACTACTAGCCTCATAACTCTCGACAGCAGCTAGAAACGGACGATAGACACGGCTATCACTCATAGAACCTCCCAACAGAATAATCACGTAAACAGAGTACAAATCATGAAACGCACTCATAAATGGAACAACAAATAAGGGAACTCACCCCGATAAGCAAAACTGTGATGAACTACGGATAGTTCCCCTCTATAACAAACCGAATCAGTACCTGAATGACATTTGACTAGTGCACCGGCCTCAAGCCTACTATATGAAACACATCAACGAGTCGGGCCTCCCCCTCTTGGGCGCCCTCTACCTGCCTGAATACCTCGCTGGGACACACCGGTCCGAAGTCTGGGACAATCTCTCACCATGTAGCTAATATCTCCATGCTCAAAGCACCCTCTCTGCTGATGAGGGGGTGGGAACTGTGCGATACAGGTACTCCGAGACTCATGAACACCCGAGTCACCATACAAAGCCTGAAGCGCGAACTGAACTGGCTGACCCGCAAAACCTCTACCACGACGCACCATGCCTCCAAAATAAGGACCAGTATATCTCCCCGGTCTACGAGGCCTCCTTGCCTCCTCAAACTCTCTCTCCTGATCTCGTCTGCTCTCTCTCTCTCGCGACTCTGCCTACCCTCTCTCTGTCTAGCATACATACCCTCTATCCTCCTAGCAATGTTCACCACCTGCTGATAGGGAATATCCATCTCCAACTCAGGAGCCATAATGGATCTGATGCTGGGAATAAGCCCCTCAATGAACCGGTGAACCTTCTCGCGAACAGTAGAAACCAAGGCTGGGGCATGTCTAGCCAAACTGGTGTAACGGACAGCATACTTCGAGACGGTCATAACACCCTAGCACAAATGCTCAAACTCCGCACGTCATGCATCCCTGAGGCTCTGAGGAACAAACTCTCTCAGGAATATGTCTAAAAACTGGTTCCAAGTCAGTGAAGCTACATCGTCTGGGTTGTCTAACTCATAGGTGCGCTACCAATCGTAGGCGACTCCTCGAAGCTGGAAAGTAGTGAAAGAAACCCCGCTCGACCCAGAGATACCCATAGTACTGAGAATGCGGTAACACTCATCAAGAAATCCCAAGGCATCGTCCGATACTAATCCACTGAACACCGGAGGATCGTACTTCTTGAACCTCTCTAGTCTCTTCTGCTCCTGCTCGAAAGCCGCTGCAATGCCCTCGAGCTGAACTGGTGCCGCAGGCGGCGCAGTGATAATCTCAGGGACCTGCTCAACGTGCGCTCGCTACTCAAGAGTGCGGGCGGCGGGAGTCTGTGCTCCTCCCCTGGCCTGAGATGTGGCTGCAGCAAGGGAAAGCAATCCCGCCTGAGCCAAAGTGGTGTACATACTCACGAATTGTGCAAAAGTCTCCTGAAGGGCTGGAGTAGTAGTAGCTGTAGGCGTGTCAGGATCCCGGACTCTGGCTGGATCTGCTGGTGGTACCTCGGCGGCAGCTCGCGCAGGTTCTCTCGCTGCACCACGTGCGCGTCCTCGAACTTTACCCCGGCCTCGACCTCCGACGGCTGTAGCAGGGGGCGTGGATGCCTGATCGCCTCGGGTAGTACGTGTCCTCACCATTTGTGAGAGAGTGGAAGATAGAGGTTCAGGATTGTAAATGTCAAAATCTCGCACGATAGGGAAATCAAATGAAGTAGAATTTTCCTAAAGGTTACATAGCCTCTCACACATAAGTACAGACATCTCCGTACCGATCCACGAGACTCTAATAAACCGGCTTGTGATCTGTGACTCCTATGAACCAGAGCTCTAATACAAACTTGTCACGACCCCAGTTCGCCCTCCGTGAACATGTCGTGACGGTACCTAGTCCCTACGACTAGGTAAGCCTAACAATGCGGAAGATAAACCATAATTGCAGAAGAAAGTAAATAAAACTGAACTGGTAAAATAAAACGGTGGTTAAGGTGCCGCTCGGCAAATACCACAACAATTCTCGAAGCTAACAAAACTCCCAAAACCCGGAAATTCACAAATCACAAGCTAAGGGATACATAAGAGGCTCTGACTCAAGAATGTCTATACAAAGGAGAAAATACTGAAGGAGCTATACTTATTACAGAAACTGGAAAGGGACTCCTCGGTCTGCGGACGTAGCAGATATACCTCGAAGTCTCTACCGATACGCCTCCTTCCAAGGCTGACAAAACTGAGTGGGGGTACCTGTATCTGCACAACAAAAAAAATGTGAAGAAGAGTAGCAAGAGCACACCACGGCGGTGCCCAGTAAGTATCAAGACTAACCTCGGTGGAGTAGTGACGAGGAACAGTCAAGGCACCTACCGGTCAAATAAACAGTATAATCATAGGAATAATGGAACCGATATATATAAATATGTAAAGACTGCATGAATGACCAAAAATGCTACAACTCACAATAAGGGAAAAGGACAACAAGTAACAATGAGAATGTAGTAAATGATGATACGAAAATGACGGCAAAACCATAATCCAAATCCTAAGGTCACAACACAGCAAGGGAAAAAAAACACGTCAATAACTCATATCCTACAATGATGTTCACATAAGGTCTTGTTCAACTCTTTCCACAATTTTACCAAGTCTCGGACAAACCACAACTCACGAAGACCCGGCAACTGAAACCTAACACTTGGCATCCTTTGCCCCATAAATCTCATGGTCATGCTGACAACTAACTGGCTAACTAGGGCCACTCTCACATATATAATGGATAAACGAGGGCATATCTCCACCCTTAGCAAAATCGGAAGGAATTCACCTCTGATGGGGTGTCCAATTACGTGAATGCTTGTGCAAGTGTTTTTAACAAGAATTCTACCAACTAGAAAACATGAAAAGGAGAACGGACCGCACGTACGAATGTTTCCTCACAACTTCCAAGCGGTAACGCTCATACAGGTAAGAAACCCACAATCACAATATAAAACAAAAAGGAATGCCTCCACCGGCCGTCACAATTCTTTACAATCAACCCCTGACATAGCCCACCTTATTTCGCCACGCGTGCAAATAATAATATAATAGGCACCGCCTTATTTCGCCACACGTGCATCACAATATTCCCACCTTATTCCGCCACATGCACAACCCACATATAAGCATATAACATATCCCGCCTTATTACGCCGCATGTGCAAAACATCAATAGCAACAATAGCACGGCAAAGACCTCGTGCAACCCTTCAACAACAACCGCACGGCAGAGACCTCGTGCATCACAGTACCAACAGCCGCACGGCAAAAACCTCGTGCACCTCAGTATCAACAACCGCACGGCAGAAACCTCGTGCATCACAGTATCAAGTACCACACAACAAATGACAATATATACAAGAACAAGGCAAGAGTATCACAACTAACTCCTAAGGAATAACCGTAACAGAGATATACTAAGCGCAATAAGAACAACTCAACAAGGAGAACTAATACAAAACAACAATTCCAAAATACTCAGTTCAACACCAAGGAAGTTAACATGAATCAAATAATTACAATTAAGAAAATATCAACTAAACATAGGATATCTAACTTCTTTCCGATTAAGATCAATTAATTACACGAGATATAGAAATAATGCTTTCCAGATAAATACAAGCAGTTAGGAATGATAATGTGACTATAGAAGGGTAAATGTCTACAGTTAAACAAGTAAGAGTCAATTAGGCAACAAGAATAACCAAGAAGGGCAGATAAATTCCAAGTAAGTCATGTAGAGGTGAAACTAATAACAGGGAACTCAATCGTATCAAGAACAACTTCATATTCGGTGATTACAAGGATCTAAGAGCCTAAAAGGGGCAATTTTCCACAAATAAAGCCGAGCACGCACTCGTCACCTCGCGTACAAGGAATACAATCAACAAAGAAGACTCAAATCCTAAGGGGAAGTCCCCCACACAAGGTTAGGCAAGATACTTACCTCGAACCGGCTAAAATCAACTAGCAACTACGTTCTTGCCACGAGTACTCGACTCCAAATAACCCAAATCTATTCAATTAAATCACACATTGTAAATAACATCTCAAGCAACCGATTCTACTATTTAATTCAAAGCTAAAGCGCGAAATTAGGCAAAATGCCAAAATGCCCCTCAGGCCCACGTGGTCCAAACACGAGGTTCGAACCGAAATCTGGTTACCCATTTCCCCACGAACCCAAATATATGAGTTTTTTTGAAATCGGACCTCAAATTGAGGTCCGAATCCCCAATTTTAGGAAAAACCTACGTTCTACCCCAAACCCCCAATTTCACCCATGAAATTCATTGATTTTAAGTGGAAAACATGTTAAATGATGTAAATGATTGAAAGAATTAAGTAAAAATCGACTTACAAATGATTTGGAATGAAACTTGTTCTTGAAAAATCGCCTAAGGGGTTTGGGTTTTGAAAGAATGGTGAAAAATGATGAAAATACGACTAAGTATAAAATTTGCTGGGCCTCAGATGTGGTAAATGCGAACATGGGTTCGCATTTGCGAAACCCTGCAGGTATGGGAATTGCGAAGGAGAAGTTCGCATTTGCGAACTCTGCCAGGAATTAAGGACTTCGCATTTGCGAGCCCAAAGTCGCATTTGCGACCGGCTAACATCCGCATTTGCTATCATAATTGTCGCATTTGCGACTGACTTCATTCGCATTTGCGACCAAGCTACACTTTTCCCTTCCTCGCAATTGCGATGCAAAGCTCACTTTTGCAAGCTCGCAAGTGCGAGAGGCACTTCACAAATGCGAAGATCACAGAAGAGCCATACCAGATTTTTTGAATTAGTTCAAAAATGCAATCCGTGGCCTATCCAAAATTCACCCGAGCCCTCGGGGCTCTAAACCAATTATGCACACAACCTCAACAACATCCCACAGACTTATCCGTGCGATCAAATTGCCAAAATATCATAATAAACATCGAATCAAACCTCAAAAATCATGATCTCTTCCAGATTTTCATAAGACATCAAATTTCCATTTTAAGTCCGAAACACGTCAAACGACGTTCGTTTTCAACCAAACTTTACAGAAAGCGCTTAAACCATATTTAAGACTTGTACCGGGCGCCAGAACCAAAATACGGGCCCGATACCATAGTCTTCTAATATAATTTCATTTCCAATTTCCTTAATTATTTTCAGAAAACAATTTCACACAAAAATTTATTACTCGGACTTGGGACCTCGGAATTTGATTCCGGGCATCCCCCCAAGTCCCATATTTTCCTACGGACCCTCCGGGACCGTCAAATCATGGGCCCGGGTCTGTTTACCCAAAAATATTGACCGAAGTCAAATTTGTTCAATTTAATATCAAAATATAGCATTTTTCTCACAGAATTCATATTTAAGCTTTCCGGCTATACGCCCGGACTGCGCACGCAAATTGAGGCAGCCCTAGATGAGGTTTTCAAGGCCTTGGGAGTACAGAATGGGAAAGAAACCAGTGATGAACCCTTTGGGTTGTCACAAGAAAGCTTTGAAAGGAACGAGTTAGAATTAGGGATGATTAAGATCACCTAATGGGACCAGCTCGGAATGTGCAATGAAAAAAAAATTTGGCTAGGAAATCTAGAACTTGTGTAAATATCTAGATTAATTTTTACTCAGCTTCATACTGTAAATAGTATACTCCTGTGACATGCGTTGATATGACTCACTGATCTCTAACAAAATTTTCTCTATTTTGGTAAATTGAGGCATGATCAAGAGGATTCTAAATGAAGAATCTGGTTCACTAGTATTGGTTCATCTGAATAACGAGGTATGTTTTCTATACTCTTCACAATTAGAAATATAAATATTTAAATCATGAGCAGAGTCCTACCTATGTTCAAAAACATTAGAAAATCCTATCCGTTTATTTTTGAACCAGTTCCATCTCTACTAGAATTCTCACCACAAAAAATTGCCTAAAATCTAGGGAAGCTTAACCGCTCATTCAACCTGACTCTTTAGGTTGATTGGACTTCTAATTGACTGCAAAAAGCTACCGTTAGTCATTAATTAAGTTTCTCTCTTTTAAAACCCATCATCACCTTCTGTCACTCTCGTAAAAAATCTAAACCGTCGAAATTTCTTCTTTCACTCTCAAATTGCTCTCTCTTCCAAAAGCCAAACTCAAAAATTCTCTCACGAAATCAGTCACAATGTCTAACCCCCAATATAACCTAGGCACTCCTCCACAACCTACCCCCTCTGATTCATCCACCCCTCCTCCATCCAGCACAACCCCTCAACCCAGGCGAAGGCGAATAAAACTGCTTGCTCGCAAAATGATGACAAATGGTGCTCTCTCAAGGAAATTGAACGAAAAATTAAAGGCAAGCCAAGCCCAAGATTGAGAGAACTCAGATGATTCGTTCCAATCTGCGAGTGAGGGGGAAGGAACTAGGTCTTCTGACTCTGGGAAGGCTCAAAACTTCTCTTCTGAGATACGTTCCATTTTGGTTGAGAATGTAGACAATAGGTTTGTTCTGGTTGGTTCTGTTAGGAATGTGGAATTGCCTGACTCAAGAAGGAGAGGTGGTAAAAATAAAGGTGAAAAAGAAAAAGAGAGTGAGGGTGTGCATAGTAATGTGAGGGGAAAAGGGAAATAAGCGGCTAGTTCCTTACCCACTTCTGAATTGGTGGTACCAGCTATCTGTTGGGTTGATCGTGCAACTGAGGAAGAAAGTAGCAAGAAGACAGGGGGAAGTGGCTCAGGGGAGGCTGCTGAAGGGTTTGTTAGTCTTAGATCACAGGCAGATGAATCTGGTTCATCTATTGAGGAGACCCTAGCAGACCTTCGGAAGAAAGTGGGTGCCAGCTATGATCCAAGGAAAAGGCGAACCGTAACACCAAAATCCCCTAGCACTGCCAAACCTTCCAAGAAAAGAAAGGCTTCTTCTCCAACAACTACTGAAATTCCCTTGCCAAAGGGGAGAGCTACAAGAAGTATGGTGAAACAGAGTGAGAGTGAATTACAAAAGGCTTTGGCTGAAAGCAAGAAGAAGAGGATGGATAAAGGAAAAGCTAAGGTTGCAGAGCCTTCTGAGGCTGTTGAGGAGATGGAACAGGTCCATCATGGGGAACATACAACTGTGGAGGTTCAGACCCCCAAGCCTAAAAAGACCAGGACTTCTTCCAAGAAGTCTTCATCAGGGTCTAAAGCTGCTGAACCTTCATTGGCCAAGAGGACAAGGTCTGCAGTGAAAAACAAACCAGTTAGAATTGCTGAGGATGAAGAATGGAGTGGTGAAGACGAGAGTGAGTCTGATGGTGAACAAGACAAGCTGGCCAAGTTTGGCAAAAGAAAAATTTTGAAGGGTAGATTGCTGAAAGACTTGGTGGAACCAGGAATGGTTCGATTGGTTGATGCACTAGCTGTTCAGGGCTGGAAGGACATGGTCTTTCAGATGGATGGAAGGCTAGCCAGGAATGAAATCATTGAATTCATGGCCAATGCAGAGGTCAAGAATGGCAGAGTTACCAGCCAAGTGAAAGGGGTTCAAGTGACCTTCGATGCAGAGAAGCTGGGTGAGATTCTTGACTTTCCTGTTGAGGGATATGATGACTATACTAGGCAAAGATGGCCAAGTCTGGATTCCCTTCCTCCTGCCCTTGAAATCACTAGGAGATTCTGTGATGTTGAAGAAGTGAATGAGGCCAAGTTTGTGCACAAGAGTGAAATGAAGCCACAACACAAAGTCCTATTTGAATTTGTCAACAAGTGCCTACTGCCCAGGCAGGAGAGAAGGCACATTGCTAACTATATGGACTTAGTTCTTGATGGAGTGTCTCGAAAGTGGAAGGCAAATCAACTGGCCTGCATTCATCATCAAGTTACTGGACAGGGTTATCAATGGCTCCAAGGCCCATGCTACTCCTTATGGGTTTATTCTGACTAATGTGCTTGATCGTTGTAAGGTGCCACTAAAGAAAGTGGGAAAATGGCTACAAATCAAAGGATCACTTT